>NC_135819.1:61471335-61582435 GCF_964213995.1 Mustelus asterias
GGGTGTTAGCATGGATTGGGGATTGGCTATCCGACAGGAAGCAGACAGTCGGAATAAATGGGTGCTTTTCTGGTTGGCAGATGGTAACTAGTGGTGTGCCGCAGGGATCAGTACTGGGGCCTCAACTATTTACCATTTATATAGACGATCTGGAGGAGGGGACTGAGTGTAGGGTAACAAAGTTTGCAGACGACACAAAGATAAGTGGAAAAGTGAATCCTGTGGAGGGCGTAGAAGGTCTGCAGAGAGATTTGGACAGGCTGAGTGAGTGGGCGAGGATCTGGCAGATGGAGTATAACGTTAACAAATGCGAGGTTATTCACTTTGGAAGAAATAATAGCAAATTGGATTATTATCTAAATGGAAAAAAATTACAACATGCTGCTGTGCAGAGGGACCTGGGGGTCCTTGTGCATGAGACGCAAAAACCCAGTCTGCAGGTGCAACAGGTGATCAAGAAGGCAAATGGGATGTTGGCCTATATCGCAAGGGGGATAGAATATAAAAGCAGAGATGTCTTGCTGCATCTGTACAGGGCATTGGTGAGGCCGCAGCTGGAATACTGTGTGCAGTATTGGTCCCCTTATTTGCGGAAGGATATATTGGCCTTGGAGGGAGTGCAGAGAAGGTTCACCAGGTTGATACCAGAGATGAGGGGTGTTGATTATGAGGAGAGACTGAGCAGATTGGGTTTGTATTCGTTGGAATTTAGAAGGCTGAGGGGGGATCTTATAGAGACCTATAAGATAATGAAGGGGCTGGATAGGGTAGAGACGGAGAGATTCTTTCCACTTAGAAAGGAAACTAGAACTAGAGGGCACAGCCTCAAAATAAAGGGAGGTCAGTTTAGGACAGAGTTGAGGAGGAACTTCTTCTCTCAGAGGGTGGTGAATCTCTGGAATTCTCTGCCCACTGAAGTGGCGGAGGCTACCTCGTTGAATATGTTTAAATCACGGATAGATGGATTCCTGATCGGTAAGGGAATTAGGGGTTATAGGGATCCGGCGGGTAAGTGGAACTGATCCACTTCAGATCAGCCATGATCTTGTTGAATGGCGGGGCAGGCTCGAGGGGCTAGATGGCCTACTCCTGCTCCTATTTCTTATGTTATGTTCAACGCCAGGGACTCGATTTGCTTCCCAGCCTGGGTCAATGTCTGTGCGGAGTCTGCATGTTCTCCCTGTGTCTGTGTGGGTTTCCTTTGGGTGCTCCGGTTTCCTCCCACAGTCCAAAAGATGTGCTGGTTAGATGTCCCTCAGTGTACCCGAACAGGCGCCGGAGTGTGGCAACTAGGGGATTTTCACAATAACTTAATTGCAGTGTTAATGTAAGCCTACTTGTGACACTAAAAAAAAGCCTCATGACTTCTTTATTCTTGTTCTCTATCTCCGCTGTAATTAAAGCTTTCACACCATTTACTTTCCTAATTACTTGTTGTATGTGCATGTTAATTTGTGATGTGTACAAGGATACCCAGGGCTCAAATTATGACGAAGTGCCATCTTACTCAAAATGTTAACTCTATTCTCTCTCCACAGATGCTGTCAGACCTGCTGAGGTTTTCCAGCATTTTCTGTTTTTGTTTCAGATTCCAGCATCCGCAGTATTTTGCTTTTATCTCAGATTATGAATATTTCCCAGTCTCTTGCCCTTTTAAAAAAAGAGCACACATTTGTCTTTGTCACAATCACTAATGCTGATTTCTGCTGGTTAAACATCACTTTTAACCTTCCAGAGTATCTTAACGAAATGCCAAGAAGTTTTGACACAGTAATTTGCAATTCAGGTGTAAAGTTCCAAATAACTTGCCAGTTAACACTGTATTGTGAAATTCTGGGCCAATATGTTGTCCTTCTGATCCATACTAATCCAGTTTCCTAACCTGCCCCTAATTTCATAACTCTTAATTTTCTCTTGTAATTTCATTTGCGGTATCTTATTAAATGCCTTCCTCAAATCCATGTACACCACATCCACTGCATTTCGCTATGTCCATTTGTATCTGAAAGTGATCTATGGGGGTTGTGTTTTTTGAAGTTCATGCTGCCTCCCTGCATTTTCTCTTTATATCGCAAACATGCTAATTCCATCCTTAATTAGAAACTCTTAAGTTTTCCTTCCCACAAACATTAAGCTTACTGGCCTGTAATTACCCAGAGTAGCTATATCGGTCTTTTTAACAATTGGAAATAAATTGGCTCTTCTCCAGGGGCAAAACACTCAGAACCTGAAATATAATTTCTGAGGTTTACAAGTTCCCCCTTTCGAGCTCCTTTGCATTGTATTCATTTAGCTTCACTGACAAATCAAAAACTTTCCATTTATCCATCACATATCATCTCGTTCTCAACAACTTTAGATCCCACCAATGTCTTTATCTTTAGAAGATGATGCAAAAGTACTTACTCAATAGTAATTATAACAGAGAACCAGGTCACTGTACCAATCTTTTTACTCCGCACAAACCTCTTCCCATCCTACTTCATCCCACCCATCAGCATATCCTTCTATCCAGACATCTCAAATGGAATGGATACCTGGAAATTGTGTATCCAAGAGATCCCCGATAGCGCCACTGGTTAAATCAATAAACAACTCAGCCATGAAGACTAAAAGGGTCCCAGGTCCCTCATATTTTGAGAAAAGCTTCATACTCTGATTGTTAAACACTCTGCTCTTCCCACAGTAGCTGCCCTGAGTATTTGCAGGATGAGGAGTGTGTTGGCATTGCACATTTCCAAATTATTCTTTTACCGTGTAAGAATAATCCAGCCACTGCCAAATATCATTTATGATCGACTGAACATTTCAGAAGTTGGAATAGAGGTTTCATTCAAATTGAATTGCCGAACGGTAAACAGTCTGAAGAAGAATTTGTTTCACCAAATCGGAAAACTCCTGATTCAAGGTACGAAGAGCACAAACACACAATGACACTCAACTGTACTACAGAATACAAAGGGACAATTTTATTTCGGTAAAGGTTCATAGCAATCTTGTCAGGTCCTGACACATTTTAGTACAAACACAGATGGTAATCCTAATCTGTAAAGCTTCCCTCAACCCTTCAGTTTTACACAGTAATGTAATATGATGTATTTGGAAGGCAGGTGGTCTGCTGTTAATTAGTGCATCCTTGAATTATGTCATTTGACCCTCTAGCCCGATAATTGGATAAGAGACACCTAATCCCTTATTTGTTCAGCAAATTCATCAGAACATGGCAGCACAAGAAGCCACACAGCGTTAAAAAAGTGTTTTTTTTTAAGGCTGCAGCCTGAATTCAACAGGAACAAGTCCTTGGAAGTGTTAACTGAAGAATGCTGTACCATGGAAACTCAAAACACATACAAAATACATACAATACACCAAGTGCATGAATTGAAAAAGGCTAGCATGCAGGTACAGCAAGCTATTAGGAAAATTAATACAACATTATCATTTATTGCAAGGGGAACCGAATACAAAAGTAAGGAGGTTATTCTTCAATAATACAGGACATTGGTGTAACCATATTTGGAGTATTGTATATGGCATCAGGTCTTCCCATTTATGGAAGTGTGTTGGAAGCAGTTCAGAGGTTTACTAAACTGATACCTCGATTGGGCGGATTGTGTTATGAGGAAAGGTTGGACAGGCTAGACTTGTATCTGCTGTAAGTTTAGGAAAGTAATAGTCAACTTGATTGAAACACAAGATCCTGAGTGGTCTTGACAGGGTGGGTGTGAAAAGGATGTTTCCTATTTTGGGAGAATCTAGTGCTTTGGGGTCACTGTTTAAGGGGTCGCCTATTTAAGACAGATGAAAAAAAGTTCTCTCTCTCAGAGGGTTGAGTGTCTTTGCTTCTGTCTTTTGAGAAAGCAAGTCCCAGAGTCCATGAATATTTTTAAGGTTCAGCTAGGTAAATCCTTGGTAAGTAAAGGGGTGAAAGGTTATCAAGCTTAGGCAGGATTTGATTTGTTGTCACAAGTATTAACATAGTGAAAAGTATTATTTCTTGCGCGCTATAGACAAAACATACCGTTCATAGAGAAGGAAACAAGAGAATGCAGAATGTAATGTTACAGTCATAGCTAGGGTATAGAGAAAGATCAACTTAATGCAAGGTAAGTCCATTCAAAAGTCTGACAGCAGCAGGGAAGAAGCTGTTCTTGAGTCGGTTGGTACGTGACCTCAGACTTTTGTATCTTTTTCCCGAAGAAAGAAGGTGGAAGAGAGAATGTCCAGGGTGCGTGGGGTCCTTATTTATGCTGGCTGAACAAAGAACAAAGAACAATACAGCACAGGAACAGGCCCTTCAGCCCTCCAAGCCCGCGCCGCTCCCTGGTCCAAACTAGACCATTCTTTTGTATCCCTCCATTCCCACTCCGTTCATATGGCTATCTAGATAAGTCTTAAACGTTCCCAGTGTGTCCGCCTCCACCACCTTGCCTGGCAGCGCATTCCAGGCCCCCACCACCCTCTGTGTAAAATATGTCCGTCTGATATCTGTGTTAAACCTCCCCCCCTTCACCTTGAACCTATGACCCCTCGTGAACGTCACCACCGACCTGAGGAAAAGCTTCCCACCATTCACCCTATCTATGCCTTTCATAATTTTATACACCTCTATTAAGTCTCCCCTCATCCTCCGTCTTTCCAGGGAGAACAACCCCAGTTTACCCAATCTCTCCTCATAACTAAGCCCCTCCATACCAGGTAACATCCTGGTAACATCCTGGGCTGCTTTGCCAAGGCAGCGGCAAGTGTAGACAGAGTCAATGGATGGGAAGCTGGTTTGCGTGATGGATTGGGCTACATTCCTTTATAGTTCCTTGTGGTCTTGGATAGAGCAGGAGCCATACCAAGCTGTGATACAGCCAGAAGGAATGCTTTCTATGGTGCATCTGTAAAAGTTGGAGAGAGTCGTAGCTGACATGCCAAATTTCATTAGTCTTCTGAGAAAGTAGAAGCATTGGTGGGCTTTCTTAACTGTAGTGTCAGCATGGGGGGACCAGGACAGGTTGTTGGTGATCTGGACACCTAAAAATTTGAAGCTCTTGACCCTTTCTACTTCATCCCTGTTGATGTAGACAGGAGCATGTTCTCCTTTAGGGGGCTGAGAACACAGCCTTGTGGGGCACCAGTGTTGAGGATATTCATGGAGGTGTTGTTGCCTATCCTTACCAATTGTGGTCTGCGAGTTAGGAAGTTCAAGATCCAGTCGCAAAGGGAGGTGCCGAGGCCCAGGCCATGGAGTTTGGAGATGAGTTTTGTGGGAATAATAGTGTTGAAGACTGAGCTGTAGTCAATAAATAGGAGCCTGACATAGGTGTCCTTGTTATCTAGGTGTTCCAGAGTTGAGTGCAGGGCCAGGGAAATGGCATCTGCTGTGGACCTGTTGCGACGGTAGGCAAACTGTAGTGGATCCAGGTAGTCCGGGAGGCTGGAATTGATTTGTGCCATGACTAACCTTTCGAAGCACTTCATGATGGATGTCAGAGCCACCGGCCGATACTCATTAAGGGATGCAGCTTGGTTTTCTTTAGGTAGCGGAATGATGGTCGCCTTCTTGAAGCAGGTAGGGACCTCAGATTGTTGTAAAGAGACGTTGAAGATGTCTGTGAATACCCCCTCCAGCTGATCCACGCAGGATCTGAGTGCACGTCTGGGTACCCATCAGGAATGTGGAACTGGCATTACTAACAGATCAGCCATGATTTTTATTGAATGGTGGAGTAGGCTTGAAGGGCCAAGTGGCCTACTCCTAATTTGTGTGCATGTTCATATGTACCACTAGAAACTGACTCCCATCCCATCATGTTAATGCAGAGCAGATGACAAGCAGTTCAGGACTAGAACAAATTAGAGGAAAAGTCAATCAACTCATCCATGCCCTTGTGATCTGTTCAAGAACAGCAGAAGCTCGGGCGTAGTTATAGTAACATCGGTATACAAAGCAGGGAATGAGATACATGCTGACATCCACAACTGACCAGTCCACCTGTCATTCCATGATGCTATTCAAACAGCCCATAACAGGCAACCCCGGAAAAACAGATGTCTGCTGAGGTCACAGATAGAAACTATTAATAAACTCAATGTTGCATTGTGTTATAGTATCGTATTTCTAATTCATTCAATGTAGTTCAATTTCCAGATACTATTTAAATAATATTCCACTTTTCTATCTTCCATTCCTGTTTTAATCTTCACTTGACACATTTTCCTTATCATTGTCCTTGCAGGGAACTGAATGTATTATCTCCAAATCTGCAGATGATACGAAGTTGGGTGGGAGGGTGAGCTGTGAGGAGGATGCAGAGATGCCCCAGTGTGATTTGGACAGGCTGAGTGCACGGGCATATGCATGGCAGATGCAGCATAATATGGTTAAACGTGAGGTCATCCACTTTGGTAGCAATAATAGGAAGACAGATTACTTGAATGGGTGTAAATTGAGAGAGATGGATACTCAACGAGACCTTGGAGTCTTCATGCATCAGTCGCTGAAAGCAAGAGCGCAGGTATAGCAGGCAGTAAAGGCAGCAAATGGTATGTTGACCTTCATAGCGAGATGATTTGAGTATAGGGATTAGGGATGTTTTGCTGCAATTGTATAGGGCATTGGTGAGGCCACATCTGGAGTATTGTGTGCAGTTTTGGTGTCCTTTTCTGAGGAAGGGTGTCCTTGCCATAGAGGGAGTACAGCGAAAGTTTACCAGGCTGCCTCCTGGGATCGCAAGTCTGTCATATGAGGAGAGACTAAGTAGGTTAGGATTATATTGACTGGAGTTTAGAAGAGAGAGAGACAGAGAGAGTCTCAGAAACTTATAAAATTCTAACAGGGTTGGAAAGGGGAGATTCAGAAAGAATGCTCCCATTGATTGATTAGTTTGAAGATAGGGGGCAAAACTTTTAGAACTGAGGTGAGGAGAAATTTCTTCACTCAGAGGGTGGTGAACGTGTAGAATTCACGACCACAGAATGTAGTTGCGGCCAAAGCGTTGTCCAATGTCAAGAATTAGATGTCAAGAATATAGCTTTTGGGGCTAAAGGGAGCAAGGGATATGGGAGGAAGGGGGGATCAGGATATTGAATTCAATGATCAGCCATGATCATAATGAATGGCGGAGCAGACTTGAAAGGCCAAATGGCCTACTCCTGCTTCTAGTTTCTATGTCTCTTTGTATCCTCCTCACATCTTGCTTCCCTACTTCATATTAGCAAATTTCGTTACAATACAGTTGGTTCCTTCATCCAAACCATTACTATAGATCCATATAGTTGAGGACCCGGCACCGATCCGTGTGGCAGTTAGTTTGCCATCCTGAAAATGACTCACTTATCCCAACTTTGTTTCCTGTTAGTTAGCTAGCCCTCTATCTCTGGCAATACATCACTCCATCATCATAAACTCTTATCTTAACAAATGCAAAGGTGATCAGCTCCGAGTACAAAAGATTAAACAGAATAACAGGGCTTCAGAGGATGAAGCAGAATAGCAAGGGTTCAAATCAAACAGAAAATCATTCCCAAATTAGCAAAATTCTTCTTATTTCATGTAGTCTCCCACATAAACCAACTATCCAAAAGAAACATGACTCAGTGGCCACAAATTCAGCATAGAAGTGGTGACGTTTGAGATGCAATATTAAGACAATACTCAGCACCATTTACACCTTCACAAACAACAAGGTTGCTACATGGAATAAAGAACTGCCTTTGTATACTGTATCGGTCCCTAATATAACTGAACAAGTCTAAGTCACAACTGTTCCAGATTGATTAAAACCCTCAAAAGTAATCCATTAGTATCAGCCTGGTCAGTTGTCAGCACTGAGTTTGAGGGTTGTGAGCTCAAGCCTCTGATCTGATTATATATTCGAGTGTGGCACTTCATTTATATTGCAGCAAATCAAAAAATGACTACTTGATTTCATAAAAGAGAAGCATTTCTCCCTAATAAAAAAAAACATTTATTGGAGAGTAATACACATTAACAAATCTCAAGTCCACAAGTTGTAAAAACACTTGACCCTTATTTTGATGGTGTGGGATTACCTAGCCACTTGAAGTATTACTCCATTTAAGACTTTCACATTAAATTAATCTCACCTTGTGTGATTGTTCCTTGCACTATAGAGTTCTACTTGAAACATTCAAACATTATATTTTACTTTTCTTGAGGAAAGGAGGGAACTGCTTCTCTTTGAAGTGTCATGAGGTTTTTAAGCTGTTACAGCACTACTTCCAGCTCTAAATCCAAGTACTTCAGCACTTCACAAAAAAACAAATGCAAGTCCCATTGACAAACACATTAGCAAATTTGAATTATTAACAGAAGCTATCTGATAAAATAGAAAGCTGTGAATTACACAGTTCATAGCAACTGGCTCCATTAACTAGAGTAATAAAACAGTGTGGGGTTGCAGTAATTAACAAAACTGCATTGTGGCGCTTGAAGATTTAAGTATTAAAAATCTACATACCCTGCAAATATTTCAGCAATTACAACACTACCCCCAGATTCATGAGCTAGATTCAGAAAATAACTTCTAATGGCGTTCAGATTCCAATAAAGTGATTTAATGATCCAACAGCAGACCTTGCGACTGAGTTTTTTGCAGCCAGCAGAAACTTAAGATAAGCACACAACAAATGTAAGACCTGCACAAATCTAATGGAGCAGTTATTCAGTTATTCCATACTTCAACTCCGAATTGACAGTGAGCTTGCACCCTGACTGTGACCCAGCGTCTAATAGCTGCACCAATATTTCAGGGGACTTCCTGGGAGGGAACAAGGCTAGAAGAGACCTGGGTTGGCAAAAGTATCAGCTTGAGGATCCTTTACAATGAAGTAGGAGGAGCATTTCTGCTGAAGGATCTTGGGCTGATCATTGACAGAACACATGGTTATTCTGTCATCTTATCCCACCCTGCCACTACCTCCCCCACCTCCACTTAGGATACTCACAACTTAGCTTATTCATTATTGATCTCCATTAGCAGCCAGTTTTCAATGCCTCACAGTTCATGGCCCAAGTAGGATACAGATACACTTCCCTATTCCTTTAGCAGGTGCTAGTCCTTTCTGGAGTGTCAGGTGTTAACAATGCCAAACAGGAATTCTAGGTACTCCTGGGTATGGGTCAGAAAATGCACTGTGTGCACACACTGCATCTGCCCAACTTCAGGGTGGGCAGGGGAAATCTGTTCTACAATATCCATCACAGCTGAAGATTGCTCCATGTTTATCCAAACAATAAAAGTTTGGCTTGATTCTCCAAGTCTAGAAAGACCACTCGGAACAATGAAGGATTAGCAGTGAGCGAGAAGCTATATCAATATTAAAAACCTAATAGATGGATGAAGGAAGAGAATACCAGAACATGGGGAACAGGAGCAAGATTTGGCCATATGGCCCCTCAAGCCTACTCCACCATTCAATAAAATTATAACTAATCATCTTTCTCAACTCCTGTTAATTGTATATGAATTTACTTACATGTGGGTAAAGAGCATTAACTGGGGATTCACATTTGCTTCTATAAACAGGAACAGACAAACTGTGGTGGTTGGAACACTAAGTTCATAATGTGCAACTTAAATATAACATTCCAATTTCCCATCCTTTCCCCAAATTCCTTGATTTCCTTAGTATCCACAAACTTATTGAATATGTTCAAGGCAGAGGTCAATGAATGAATATCCACAGTCTTCTGAAGTAGAAAATTTCAAAGATTCACAACTCAGAGCAAATCATTTCTTCCTATTTCAATTCTAAATTGCCAACCCTTATCCTCTCTCTCTGAGCCCCGTTCTAGAGTCTCCAGCTAAGGGAACAAGCATCTCAAAATCGATCTTCTCAAAACCTAAGAATTTCATATGTTTCAATGAGATCACTTTTCATTTTTCTAAATTCCAGATGGCATGGATTTGTTTACTCAATTACTTTTCATAGGCCACCCTTTCAGTCCAAGAAGCAATCTAGTGAACGTTGTTGCAACCCCTCAAAGGTAAGTATATTTTATTAGGTAAGGAGACCTAAACTGTACACTATACTCCATGTATTGTCTTACCTTGTGAAACTCCAACAAGAATTCCTATACACCAACACCCATTGTAATAAAGACCAAGATACAATTATTTGCTATACCTGGATGTTAACTCTATGGTTCATTGAAACATAGAAACTAGAAGCAGGAGTAGGCCATTTGGCCCTTTGAGCCTGCTCTGCCATTCATTTTGATCATGGCTGATCATCAAATTCAATATCCTGATCCCCCCTTTCCTCCATATCCCTTGATCCCTTTAGCCCCAAGAACTATATCTAATTTCTTCTTGAAATCGGACTACTTTCTGTGGTAGTGAATTCCACACATTCATCACTCTCTGGGTGAAGAAATTTCTCCTCACCTCAGTTCTAAAAGGTTTTCCCCTTATCCTCAAGCTATGACCCCTAGTTCTGTACTCTCCCACCACTGGGAACATTCTTTCTGAATCTACCCCTGTCTAACACTGTTAGAATTTTATAAGTTTCTAGAAGAAATTCTCTCTCACTCTTCTAAACTCCAGTGAATATAATCCGAACCTACTTAGTCTCTCCTCTTATGACAGACCTGCCATCCCAGGAATCAACCTGGTAAACGGTAGCACGGGCGGCACGGTAGCACAGTGGTTAGCACTGCTGCTTCACAGCTCCAGGGTCCCGGGTTCGATTCCCGGCTCGGGTCACTTGTCTGTGTGGAGTTTGCACATTCTCCTCGTGTCTGCGTGGGTTTCCTCCGGGTGCTCCGGTTTCCTCCCACAGTCCAAAGATGTGCGGGTTAGGTTGATTGGCCAGGTTAAAAATTGCCCCTGAGATGCGTAGGTTAAGAGGGATTAGCAGGTAAAATATGTGGGGGTAGGGCCTGGGTGGGATTGTGGTTGGTGCAGACTCGATGGGCCGAATGGCCTCCTTCTGCACTGTAGGGTTTCTATCTTCTAAACCTCCGCTGTACTCCCTCTATAGCAAGGACATCCTTCCTCAGATAAGGCCACCAAAACTGCACACAGTACTCCAGATGTGGCCTCACCAACACCCTATACAATTGCAGCTAAACATCCCTATCCCTATACTCAAATCCTCTCGCTATGAAGGCCAACATACCATTTGCCTTCTTTACTACCTGCTGTACTGTGCGCTTACTTTCAGCGACTGGTTGAGTATCGTTGAGTATCCACCCCTCAATTTACACCCATTCAAGTAATAATTTGTCTTCCTATTATTGCTACCAAAGTGGACAACCTCACATTTATCCACATTATACTGCATTTGCCATGCAAATGCCCACACATTCAGCCTGTCCAAATCATGCTGAAGCATCTCTGCATCCTCCTCACAGCTCACCCTCCCACCCAACTTTGTATCATCTGCAAATTTGGAGATAATACATTCAGTTCCCTCTTCCAAATCATTAATATACAATGTGAACAGTTGAGGTCCTCGCACAGATCGCTGCAGAACCCCACTAGTTCATGTATAAGGACACCCAAAGCCCCCATGAATACCAATATCTTCTAGTTTCTCACCTATTATAAATTGAAGGGATATGGGAACATAAATGGCAGGCTGCGACAAGCTTGGTGGGCCATATGCCCTGTTTCAATGCTTTGTATTTGAACTTCATATATCATCCTTGCTGAATATCGACGCCATCTCAAGTGCAAAGGAATTCAAATAGAGTAAACTGCCAACTGCACAGGTGCTACCAGAGCACAAGAGACTCCTTAAATACATAAGTCACTCATATAATCCCACCAACTCTTTTGCTCCTAGCACGTGGAACATCCCACTCTAGTTAGTCATTTCCAGTTCAACCCAATATATTGTCAGGAAAACTTATCGAAATATATGTTTGAAAATAAATATGTAATGAATATAAACTGGCATGTTGTTAGCAATTGGGAAGTTAATGAGGTTAACAGTTGAACTTGATGAAAACAAAATGACAAACAAGTAACAAGATTAGCTGGCATCTAAAGGAATAATTGGATGCGATTTGCCCAGTAACAAGATTAGCAGGTGTATAGAGAAACTGAGGTGTGAATTGTCATATCAGAAAAACTGTTTACCAAAGGTCAGTGAGGCTATACAATGATCACTTGTAAAGGTAAGGAACTTGGGAGATAGACAGCCAAATCCACAGGGTGGAATATTAAAAAAAACTGAACAATATGACTGCTAGCACCCTCATTGGGAAAGGCAGACTAGTTTTCTATCAGAAGCCTGTTCCATATAATGTGGTGAATTTGTGAAATTTGCTGCCTCATAGAATGGTTTAAAGGAGATAAATATATTTCGAATAGAAAAAGGATAAGGGAATACGGGGAACAGGTAGGAGGTGGACTTGAGACCAGGAGGAGATCAGCCATGATCTGACTGAATGGCAGAGCAGGCTCGAAGAGCTGAATTTGCCTACTTCTGCTCCTAATTCCTATGTTCCTATATAACATTTAGAACCACAGCAGATTGCAGATACTCTCCTCCAAAAGACGCAGTTTTGTCCCTTCACTGAACCAGGAAAATATATTTTCCCAGACTTGGTCATCTAAGATGTATTGTGTAGCAAATATCAATTGGATTTGACTTAAGAGTTACTAAACTAGATGTTGTTTGGGAAAAAGGGTGAACGTGGGACTTTGCTGGTTTGTATGGCTCACTACTCACTCTAAACTCACTAAGGTGGAGGAGGTTCAATTTTTAATCAAGGTAAAAACACATGCTGGCATTTGAAAAGATTAAATATTTTCAAGAAGTCATCCTTTAAGGAGCACAAAGCAGTTCTTATCCCTACCAATATTTACAAAATGGTAAATTACTATGTGAAATATTTGTAAGTCCTCCCCATCGCCCATCATAATTCTGACACAAAATTAGAAACCTTGAAGAAATGACATGAGCAACTGTTCATCCCAGGTTTCCAAAGGAGTGACATTGGAGAATCTGTTCGGGTAGCAAATGTGGCTCACATTGAAAAATGACTCAAAATGCTGGAAGTGCACTTCAATGCACTGCTCTCTCGTCAAATGAATAACTGTAACTGGCTGTGTGAACTGTGTAACCTTTGCCTCCTCAGGCGAGAACCCAGTTTTCCAGCTTGCATTTCTGAGCCGCAAGATAGCTGCCCACAAGCCGACACTTGCTCATCAGTACAATGTGAGAGGGCATATTTTTTTTGAAAGCTTTTACCATGTAATTAAAACATAAAAAATCTTTACATATTCCTTGGGTGCATTATTTGAAAAAAACATATAGATTACAATCAAGGCAAAGGACCAAGTTGTAGTGCAGCAAGTTAATCATGACCAGTTCAAAACATTCTCTCATCTATAATTTACTCTTTCACAACTATTTCCCCTTCTATTACTCTTCCATACTCTTAACAGCCAACCTGACTGACACCAAACTTTCCAATAAATCATCACAGGACCTGCACCACAGCCACATGTGCCACTGTAGACATCACCACCGCCACATGTGCCACTGTAGACATCACCACCACCCTCACAGATGTTGCAGTCTTTAGGCAGCTCACAGTCTCATACAGGAACACTCTGCCCACCTTAAAACTAACTTTACTTTCAGTCACCACCTCAAACACCTGATTTGGTCCACCACCCACACTATCTGCAGTCATTTTTTTCTGCAGTGAAGTATCAATACAATTTCACTATCTAAATTAAATCAACTGCAATACCACGAAGCATCTGGCAGCAGTACGCACACAATGCTTCAGAACACCAACTACAAAGGGAGCTAGGCCTGCAGACCTCATATCCCTATCCAAAATTGGCTGTCTCTTACTGTATACTGCACTAAGATGTCAGTCTATAGTTTCCACACAATATTTTCTCAAAGGTTGAATGTCCATTTAAAGTACATTTTTTAAAACCTCCAGTGCGCAAACATCAGACACTGTAGCACCAGCTTGCTGTTTTTATACCCACCATTCTCAGCTCACCTTCTGATCAGTGCAAGGAAGAAAGGGACAAGTCCTCATCCCTAGTGTACTGCTGCCTATTAATGATACTGTGCACATATTGCATTCATTCACCTTCTGTATGAGTGTCATCCATGCCCCCTTGAGCCAACTTCAGATGTGTGGTAACCAGTTTTAATCAAAGTTTCATCACTTACAATGCTTAAACATTTAACCTATGCAACTATTTCAGTCTTGGGGTAGCAATATCTGAATATTGCTCTCATATCACACATTTCTACCTGCTGTTCGTTCCATCCATCTATTACTGTTCAGAGGTTACAAATGCTTCTACGTGCAGGAGGTCATCTGGTGAGTCACTATTCCACAAAGCGTAGAAATAAAGTTACTTGGAACAATTACAGAACACAAATTGGTTCCAAGACTCTATCTAATATTGGAATCCAATAAAATGGGCTTTGCTTTGTTGAATTACCAAATATTAAAACAAATGATTAAATAGAACAGAACCAAACTCATCAAATCTAAAATTAACAGCACATAGATAAGCACAGATGAAAGAGCTCACTTTTCCATAGACACAGACACCCCACCTTGTAAATATTGCATGCACCTAATTTGTCCAGCATTTGACAATGAAGAGATTTTTCACAGCAAAAAGTAATATATGGAAGGTAGACACCATCAGCATTTATAATGCACTTATTGCGTCACAAACTTACCAAAAACCTTACATTAGAACACATTTTCTGTCCACAAACCTTACTTTCTATTCCTATATTTATGCCAACTTTTCTTATTAAATATTTATATTCACGTCCAATATTATTTTCATGTCAATTATCATGAGATAATTACAGGCAGAGCCCACTAGGCGGATAAGAAGCAAATCTTTAGATTTCTCCAACTCCCATCAATCTTTTTAAACAATGTTTAAGGTAGGGGGAGGTGGTCACCCTTACTGCACTTAAATTACTTGTTTAAAATCACTCTCCCTCTATCCTTTCTGACCCCAGGTTGCCTTTTGCTCCCATACCTTCCAACATGCATTTATCTGCCAGCTCAACTCCACTTTACCTCACAAGCCTCTCACTAAACGAGCCAGTCCAACTCGGACACCATCATTTTGATCCACCAAACCTCTTGGTGAGACTGCACCTGAAGTACTCTGTATAGTCTTGGCCTCCTTTCGAATAGAAGGATATATTTGCATTGGAGGCAGTTCAGAGGATGTTTGTTAGGTGGATTCTGGGATGAAAGGGTTATATTCTAATGAAACTAGAGTCTGTACTGACTGGGGTTTAGATAAACGAGACGTGATCGTATTTAAACACAAGAGTGAGTGGGGTTGGTGGTGGTGGCAGCCGGGGGGGGGGGGGGGGGGGATCATGGGGAAATCATGGGGAAATCTAAAACAAGGGGGTTTCAGAAAAGGGGTCAGCCATTTAAGACAGAGATGAAGAGGAATTTCTTATCTCAGGGTCAGGAATCTCTGGAATTCTCCATTCCAGAGAGCTCTGCAGACTGAATCATTGCATGTATGCAAGACTGAGACAGATAGACTTGAACTACAGGAGAGTCAAGGGTTAAAGGGAACAGGCAGGAAAATGGAGTTGAGGCCAAGACAAGATCAGCCATGATCTTATCCAATGGTAGAATAGGCTTAAAAGGCTAAACGGTCTCCTTCTCCTGTTATCAGCAGCATTCAGGGAGTATGGAATCCTACTTCAGCAAAATACTTAATTGCCACCATCAGCAGAGTATGAAAGGGTTGACATATGAGGATTAAACAGATTGGGCTAATACTCGCTGGAGTCTAGAAGGATGATCAAGGTATGTACAATACTAAAAGAGATTGACAGAGTAAACTTAAACCAGATGTTTCCCCTTGTGGGCAATCTAGAACACGAGGTCACAGGTATAGGTTGAGAGGGGGTAGATTTAAAACTGAGATGAGGTGAGGAGAGGGTGGTGAATTTGTGGAACTTGCTGTCTCATAGCGCAGTGTAATCTGAATTACTAAATGGTTTCAAGGAGATAGATATATTTCTGATTTTAAAAATAGGTTAAAGGGACATGGGGGACAGGTAGGGAGGTGGATTTGAGACTAGGAAGTGATCAGACATGATCTGATTGACTGGCAGGGCAGGCTCAAAGGGTTGAATTGCCTACTTCCGCTGCAAATTCCTATGTTCCTATGTATCTATGCTTTCCTGCATTGACTCTTTAACCCATCAGCTATTACCTCATGTATATCAGCAGCCCATTACAAAAATTATATTAAATCCTGTGACATCATCCTCCAGTCCTATGAATCAGACCTCCCTGTGTAAATCCCATGTTATCCTTACTGCAAAATGCTCCTGCCAATATCAGGCCTGGGCTGTTCTCTGACACATTTATCACAATGCCCCATTTTAGATTATCTGTTCTTTCAGCACTGCCATTTTTAAATCAGGTTAATCTTGTCTCAGCAGTCCAACCTTTTTGCTTTTACAGCAGGAGCAATTTCTTGTAATTCACTGTCATCTCTTTCTGTACAATTTAAAACAACTTTTTAAAAACTGTAATTATTGTGATGAGGTGAGTTTTGTTAAATAAAGGACATTTGCTCAGTCCCTTAGAGTATGTTCTCATCAGGACTCTGGCTTAAGTCTTAGTGAAAGAGGATATTGTACAGGAAGTGGTCATTTACAATTTTAATTACATGAGCAAAGGAGAACTCACAAGCCACAAAGCCGTGATGAATTATACAGGCCAGCGAAGACTATGAGGAACATCAAACTAAGGAACTTCCTCTACAGTGTGCTCTTATTTACTGCCAGCTTTCAATGTTGTCATTTCAAAAATTTAATATAAAAATAGTGCCTTTATGATCAATTTGGTTTGATCTGTTGTGGTGAACAGATTGTTTGGTAACAAGACAGTTTGGCTGTTAGTTGCACTCATGCATAGGAGACAGGAAGTTGTAGGCTCCCCAGGACTCGACCACTTGTTTTACCCTGACACATCAGCTCAATATTGGAATGCTGGACTGTTTCAGCTGAGATGTTGAAAAAGAAGCCTTGTTTGCCAGTTCCAATGATCAAGTGGATGTTAAAAATGCTATTTACTTAGAGAACTCTCCTGAAATTAATTCACCCCCTCAAACAATGCCACTAAAGCAATTTAACTGATTACTCACTCCATGGGATCTTACTATGTATAAAGTGACTAATTTTCTTACATAATAGTTGTTGTACTTCACCATTCGCTATACACAAAGTGCTCTAAGACACTACTGAGCAATAAGAACAATCAAATTAACTCCTATCCCATTTATGTAATATAGGAACACTTGGGGCGCAGTGGGTAGCAAGAAGTTCCGGGCTCAAGTCACACCGCAGGACTTGATGGCTGGGTTCAAATCACACTCCAACAGGTTGACCATCAACCTGAAAATCCTTCCCACACCCCAAGGCATGCTTAATGCACAGTGGTACCCCTCAAACAATAAGCTTCTGGTGATCCCTCAAACAACAAGCCTCTGGTGACCCCTTAAACAATAAGCCTCTTTTTCCTTCAGGAAAAAGATACAAAAGTCTGAGGTCACGTACCAACCGACTCAAGAACAACTTCTTCCCTTCTGCTGTCAGGCTTTTGAATGGACTTACCTTGCATTAAGTTGATCTTTCTCTACACCCTACTATGACTGTAACACTACATTCTGCACTCTCTTGTATCCTTCTCTATGAACGGTATGCTTTGCCAGTATAGCGCGCAAGAAATAATACTTTTCACTGTATGTTAATACATGTGACAATAATAAATCAAATCAAATCAAATAAAGCAGGCTAGCAACCTGTCCCAGGAAAACTAGCCATGCAAACTGATGAAAGCCTGCAATGTGCACCACTAGGTGCCTGAAGAGAAACAACAGCATAAATGTAACTGTTCTCCACACTGGGGATATTTCTGAATCATGTGAATAACTTGACTATCACTTGCCAGAGTAAATTTCCTCCCTCGTAAAATTGGTCAATTACTCTGTAAAGTGGCCAGAAATATTATGGACAAAAGAATGTTAACAAACTAAACCGCGAGTGAATTTTACAGCACAGAAACAGGTCATTTGCTTTTAGTGGTCTGTGACATTGTTTATTCTCTACATGAACATCCTCCCATATTACTATGTCTAACCTTATTCGTCTATTCCCTTCTCCCTCACGGACTTCCCCTAAATACATCAAGGCTGTTTGTCTCAACCACTCCACGTTATAGACAATGTTCCACATTTTCAGCACTGTGAAACCACATTCACACCACATGAGCAAACAAGTTTATCCTAAACTTCTAATTCGATTTATGAGTAATAATCTTAAATTCATGATCAAATGTTAAATTTTCAAGATTTGTGATCATTCATCAAAAGTTTTGTTTTAATAAAAGATCACAGACCTGAAAAGTCAACTCATTCCCTTTCTGCAGATTCTCCCAGAGTATTTGTGCACTCTCTGTTTGATGTCAGATTTCCAGCAACAGCAGTATTTTGATTTTATATTCATGGTCTTTACTTTGAACCCACCCACACTAGTGATTTCACTTCTACATCTTTCTTTCTCGGCAGGAATCCCTCAGGATAGTGTCCTAGGTCCAACAATCTTCAGCTGCTTCACCAATAACCTTCCCTCCATCATAAGGTCAGAAGTGGGGATGTTCGCCGATGATTGCACAATGTTCAGCACAATTCATAAGAACATAAGAAATAGGAGCAAGAGTAGGCCATCTAGCCCCTCAAGCCTGCTCTGCCATTCAATAAGATCATGGCTGATCTGATAGTGGGTTCAGTTCCACTTACCCGCCCGCTCCCCATAACCCTTAATTCCCTTAATGGTTAAAAATCTATCTATCTGTGACTTAAACACATTTAACGAGGTAGCCTCTACTGCTTCATTGGGCAGAGAATTCCAAAGATTCACTACCCTCTGGGAGAAGACGTTCCTCCTCAACTCTGTTCTAAATTGACTCCCCCGTATTTTGAGGCTATGCCCCCTAGTTCTTGTTTCCATTGTAAGTGGAAATAACCTCGCTGCTTCTACCCTGTCGAGCCCCTTCATTATCTTATATGTCTCTAAGATCTCCCCTCAACCTTCTAAACTCCAATGAGTACAGGCCCAGTCTACTCAATCTCTCCACATAAGCTAATCCCCTCATCTCCGGAATCAACCTGGTGAACCTTCTCTGTACCCCCTCCAAAGCTAATATATCCTTTCTTAAATAAGGGGAGCAAAATTGTACACAGTACTCTAGGTACGGCCTCACTAGTACCCTGTACAATTGCAGCATGACCTCCCTGCTTTTATACTCCATCCCTCTCGTGATAAAGGCCAACATTCCATTTGCCTTCTTGATCACCTGCTGCACCTGCAAACTGAGTTTTTGCGATTCATGCACAAGGACCCCCAGGTCCCTCTGCACAGTAGCATGTTGTAATTTTTCAGTTTAAATAATAGTCCATTTTACTATTATTCCTTCCAAAGTGGATAACTTCACACTTACCAATGTTATACTCCATCTGCCAGATCCTTGCCCACTCACTCAGCCTATCCAAATCTCTCTGCAGACTGTGTCTTCCACGCAATTTGCTTTCCCACTCATCTTTGTGTCATCTGCAAACTTTGTTACCCTACACTCGGTCCCCTCCTCCAGATCGTCTATCAGATACTGAAGCAGTCCATGTTCAAATGCAACAAGATCTGGACAATATCCAGGCTTGGGCTGACAAGTGGCAAGTAACATTCGCACCACACAAATGCCAGGCAATGACCATCACCAATAAGAGACACTCTAACCACCGCCCCTTGACATTCAATGGTGTTACTATCACTGAATCTACCATTGACCAGAAACTCAACTGGACTCGCCACATAAACATAGTGGGTACAAGAGCAGGTCAGAGACTAGGAATACTGCGGCGAGTAACTCACCTCCTGACTCCCCAAAGCCTATCCACCATCTACGAGGCAAAAGTCAGGAGTGTGATGGAATACTTCCCACTTGCCTGGATGGGTGCAGCTCCAACAACACTCAAGAAGCTTGACACCATCCAGGACAAAGTAGCTCGCTTGATTGGCACCACTTCTACGAACATTCAATCCCTCCATCACCGACGCTCAGTAGCAGCAGTGTGTACTATCGACAAGATGCACTGCAGCAATTCACCAAAGATCCTTAGACAGCTCCTTCCAAACCCATGACCACTTCCATCTAGAAGGACATGGACAGCAGATTAATGGGAAGACCACCACCGTAGAATCTTAGAAACCCTACAGCATAGAAAGAGGCCATTCGGCCCATCGAGTCTGCACCGACCACAATCCCACCCAGGCCCTACCCCTATATCCCTACAGATTTACCCACTAATCCCTCTAACCTACGCATCCCAGGACACTAAGGGCAATTTTAGCATGGCCAATCCACCTAACCCGCACATCTTTGCACTGTGGGAGGAAACCGGAGCACCCGGAGGAAACCCACGCAGACACAAGGAGAATGTGCAAACTCCACACTGACGGTGACCCAAGCCGGGAATCGAACCAACCTAGGTCCCTGGAGCCGTGAAGCAGCAGTGCTAACCACTGTGCTACCATGCCGCCCATGCCACCTGCAAGTTAATCTCCAAGTCACTCACCATCCTGACTTGGAAATATATCGCAGTTCCTTTGCAGCCGTTGGGTCAAAATCCTGGAATTCCCTCCCTAACGGCATTGTGGGTCAACTCACAGAACATGGACTGCCGTTATTCAAGAAGGCAACTCACCACCACCTCCTCGAGGGCAACTCAGGATGAGCAATAAATGCTGGCCAGCCAACGACACCCATGTCCCACAAATGAAGTTTTAAAAAAGATCGACCCCCTCACAATTTTAAAAAGCTTTATTTGGTCATCCCTTAGTCTTCTCTTTTGCATAGAATAGAGTCCTAGCTTGTTCAGCCTTTCTTGGTAGTTATAATTTCTCAGTTTCGGTAATAGTCTTTTTTTTTGCACCCATCCCAATATCTCCACATCCTTTTTTGTAATATAAGAATAGGAGATATAACATCTCAGTTCTGGATAGAGAAAAAGGGAGGCTTATGATAGATATCAAAGGAACAAAACAGCAGTAGCCCTAGAGGAGTATAGAATGTGCAAGAGTGAACTTAGAAAGGAAATTAGTAGAGCAAAAAGGGGAGACGAAAGAACAGTAGCAGGTAAAATAAAGGAAAATGCTAAAATTGTTTTATAGGTACGTTAAGGATAAAGGGATAACTAGGAAAGAGTAGTGTCCATTAAAGACCACAGTGGTAATTTGTGTGTGGAGCCGGAGGACATAAGTAGAGTTGAGTGTGTGAATACTTTGTGTCAGTGTTCACTAGAGAAAGGGATGATGTGGGTTTAGAAATCAGGGAGGAGGACAGTGCTACAATTAAAGAAATTAACATAGACAGAGAGAAGGCTCTGAATGGTCTGGCAGGCTTAAAAATAGATAAACCTCTAGGGCTGGATGAAATGTATCCCAGGTTGTTAAATGAGGCAAAGGAGGAAACAGCAGGGGCGCTGGCAAGAATTTTCACTCAAACCATTTACGGCCTCACAATCTGGAATTTATTGGGAAAACCATAGCCTCAAGAACTGCATTTTCCTTTTAAAATTTGGAAGGGCATTGCACTATTTGGACACATTCCTTACTAAGATAGATTTTTGAAAGGAAACTGGCACGTTTAACATTATGAGCTAAAGAGATAACGGCTTTTGTCACGCCAAGTGGGCTATAACAATACCAAGTGACTTCATTCAGGCTCAGAAAAAAATGCTGCACCCACTTTCCAAAGGCTAATTAACCAAGTTGCAACCAGTGTTCCTAATTATGTAGTTTACTTGGATGCTGTACTGATTTACACCAGCACTTGGAAAGATTTTTACAGTCAGCAGAACCAGTAATAAACATTGCCAAGAGTGAATTCCCTAAAGCGTGAGAAACTTATCTAGGGCTTATCGTAGGGCAAGGACACGTGTTGCCAAGAACATTGAAAGTACAAGCTTTGATAGAATTCCCTGGCCCTAAGACTAAACGGGAAATCATGAGATTTTTAGGGAT
This sequence comes from Mustelus asterias, assembly GCF_964213995.1. Classification (NCBI taxonomy): domain Eukaryota; kingdom Metazoa; phylum Chordata; class Chondrichthyes; order Carcharhiniformes; family Triakidae; genus Mustelus; species Mustelus asterias. Next base: position 61,493,419 of record NC_135819.1, read on the forward strand.
GTGCAGCCTCCAATGGAAGTTTGTGCCAGACTTCAGCACAATAACTACTCCGCTAATGGATCTGTTGCAAAAAAACAAAGGGTGTATGGTCAAGAAAGTGCCAGATAGCTTTTGAGAAGCTGAAGGCAATCCTAGGCCACCCTTAATTTCGCTAAACCCTTCAAGTTGGCAACTGATGTTAGTGACTTGGAAGTGGATATGGTTTTATTGCAAGAAGGTGAATGGAGCACAGAGAAGCTAGTGCAGTATTTTTCTAAAAAATTAAGTCAGCATCAAAAGAGATACTAGACAGTGGAAAAGGGAACACTGGCATTATTACTGGCTCTTAGACATTGAGGTGTCTACTTATCATAGCTATAAGGAAACACTAGTATATACTGACCATAATCCATGGCCTTCATAGAAAAAAATAAGACTCAAAATTACAGACTGTTCTGGTGGAGCTTGATAATACAGCCTTATAACTTAAATATTGTCCATATTGCTGTGAAGGATAATATAATCGCTGATGCATTATCAAAAAAGTATTTTTTGTAGAATTATCTGGAAATCAAAAAAATCAGAACAACAGTACAGATTCTGTATAAGAAATGAAAGGCTGTGTATGTTTGAATTTTGTTTTATTATATCTTCTCATGTACGCATTATAATGAAATGCATTGGAAATAGCATTTCATTTCTTAAGGGCAGAGGCATGCTGAGAAAACCATAGCTGCAAGAACTGTATTTTCCATTTAAAATTTGGAAGGACATTACATTATTTGGACACTTGGGGTTTTGTTTTTAATATGTTCACCTTTAGACTGGGAGCAAGCATACCTTTACCAAAAAAAATCAGCTAACCAGCATGTACTTGAAGGGGAGAGCCATTTGCTTATTTGAACAGCAATTACTTTAATGCTGTGAAAAAACAGCTTTGAAGGCAAAGACCCTCATGATTTACTGGAAATCACCTGATGATGATGAGCTTTATGTTTTGAACTTGTTAAACTCAGCTAGGAATGAACTGAGGAGAAAAGCTGCCCAACTTGTGCTTCCCTTGCCTTGCTTGAAATATAGGGTGATTGTCAATAGCCAGCTAGGAATCCTCATCTCAGTGGAACTTGTCTGTATTTGGAAACCTGAGAGGCTGAGACAATAAGAATTGCCCTGGCTCTGGTCTCCTCCACACTGATGATCCGTTGGTGAAATTCTCCAGACATCTACTGGACAAATGGCATATTTTTACATCCGGGAGCACCAGATCGACAGCATCCTGCAAATTTTATCCTTTTTATAAAGATTTTTCTATAATCGCCCATCTTTGCAGAGGCCCTATTGTTTGGTGTGTGTGTGTACACACACGTTCAAGCGTGCAGATAGTTACACTTCTAGATTACAAATTGTGTTAACCAATTGCTTTTCAAAAAAGTTTCAGCTAATAATAAATCAATCATTCTGGGTTTATTGAAAGAAGCTTGGTTAAAGTGTATTTTATTTGGGATCTAAAGCAGCAATGGTAAATAACTGGCCATTTTAATGAGTGCATTAAACATTTATACTAATGATGCGACCTGCAGAGTATGGGGTTAGACCAACTGCACACTTCTCCCAGCCCGGTCATAACAAATTCATGTACTTAAATACAAAAATGGTAGTCCCTAGTTAATCTTCAAGAGCACCTTCCAAACCTGCATCTCTACCACGTAAAAGGACAACCACAACCCAGAGAATTATTTTTTAAAAATCTGTCAGTTGCAATTAACAGATGAGCATCCTATCTGTAAATTTGCAAGATTCAGGTGATATAGTCACACATGGCAGGTTTAACATTACTCCAGCTGCATCTCCATTTCTTCCACAACCCACTCAATTCGTTGACCTATTCTATGATAGGTTTGATATTGTCACTATTCTCCAACAGAAACAAATCATCACAGTTTCCGGCTGGAACTACTGGCGGTAAAACCTTCATTTTCACTCTCTTAATGAAGTTCTCTTCCTAGAATGCCACCATTCAAACTCCCATCGCTTCTGCCTCAGCCAAGCTTCCATTGTTCTGTTCCTGGATTCTCTTTTCCTGGCCTAGCATTTGTTTGCAATTACTTAATGTGGATTTCCTCATCCCTCCTCAAAAACCATTTCTTTTATTTTTATTTATTAGTGTCACATGTAGGCTTACATTAACACTGCAATGAAAACTCTGCACTGACAGTGACCCACGCCAGGAATTGAACCTGGATCCCTGGCGCGGTGAGGGAACAGTGCTAACTACTGTGTCATTGTATAGAATCATACAAATGGTTATACCACAAGGGGCCATTTGATCTGTCATGTGTGCCAGCTAACTGCAGGAACAACTCCACTGTTCCCACTCCCCTACCCTTTTCCCTGTAGTCCTGCAATTATTTTATCTTCAGGTGCTTATCCAATTCCCTTCCAAAAGCCACAACTGAATCTACCTCCAGCAGACAGTGCATTCCAGATCTTAACCACTTGCTGTGTAAAAATGGTTTTCCTCATGTTGCTGCTGGTTATTTTGCCAATTCAACTCATGAGTGTCCCCTGGTTCTCAATCCTTCTACCAACGGGGACAATTTTGGTCTATCTGCTATCTAGACCCCTCATGATTTTGAATGTCTGAATCAAATCATGAAATTGAATTTACCAAGGCATGATTTGCAATATGCAGCAACGTTTTAAAACAGCACTGTAATAACAATATCCTGCACAGAGTTTCAAACCTGTCCACAAACTGCACATTTCACACTGATGTCATGGTCTAATTAAACGCCTATTGCTTCATTTGAAGTGTTTCATTACTCATATCTTAGCCCTATCAGGTAAGCTGAAACTATGTTGACTATATAAGGGAAAACCCACATATAGGCACACTCCTTTGCACAACCTCAAGCTTCCTGTCTTCTTCCTCCAGCAATGCAGCAATAATGAGATAGCTTTGTTTCCATCAGAACCAAAGAAACCTCACTCCAGACAAACATTTCTATATTTTTAAGATTAGTCTTTTGGCTCTGTGAAAGATTTTGCAAAAAGTATTTGTTTTAATGTCGTCTTCTGGGCTAATTTATGAAGTACAATGAGAAAAATTAGATTCCCCAAAACAAGTGTTAAACTGCAGCTGCATTAACATTTCAGTTCACAAAGCTAATGCAGTCACTACAGTATACCAAGCGTTTGCCACATTTCTGGAATGCAAATGTTTGATTCCTGTGCAAAGGACAATAGTGGCGATGTGGATTGTGTGCAGCACAAGAGATCTTGAAATAATCCTCTCTTGCACAGCAACATGACTGCACCACAGCTACTGATGCATCAGATTGAAACCACAATCTCTTGTAATGTTGCTCATTCACCATCAGTTCTTTACCCTCTCAAAACTAATCACAAGCACCATAATATCCCACAGAATGGAAAACGTAGTGCTGAAGCAGTTTGTACAGCTATTTGAACTCAATGGCTAGGAAACAGGCTATCTTTGTCAATTGATTTTGCATTCCTCCTTTTAAGAAACATATCTTACCTCCACACTTGTCAATGTGAATGTATTTGTCCGGCATCATTTTCACATTTCATCTGCAGGAGCAGTCCTTCTACCAATGTTTCAACCATGCTCTCCAACATCAAGGCATATATTTTCTAAGCACTGCAAAAGCCTGGCAATTTTTGTGGAGAAGTCAGGTCTGTTCTGGAAGCACTAATATGGAGAGCACAATGCTGACTTGTACCGTATTTATTTTGTTTTAATCCCTACAGTGCAGAAGGAGGCCTTTCGGCCCATCGAGTCTGCACCAACTCTCCAACATTGAATCCTACCAAGGCCCACCCTCGCCCTATCCTCATGACACCACATATTTACCCCACTAATCTGCCTAACCCATACATTTTAGGAGACTAAGGGACAATCCACCTAACCTGTGGGAGGAACCTGGAGCACCCGGAGAAAACCCATGCAGATACGGGGAGGATGTGCAAACTCCACACAGACAGTCATCCAAGGCCAGAATTGAACCCAGGTCCCTGACGCTGTGAGGCAGCAGTGCTAACCACTGTGCCACCCTCATCCTGGAGCAGTGTTCAATCACTGACAGAACACCCTTAACTGCCTGTGATATTCAAGCACACCCAGGAAATCCACAGTAGATTTAAAAGAGAGATGATGGCACCAGGGAATTGGATCATTGTTCCCAAGAACTCGTGAGAGTAGGAATAGAAGACCACACTGCCTGTTGAGCCTGTTCCGCCATTCAAAACAATCAAAGCTCAATGCCCACCACTATCCCTTGCTTGCCAAGGCACCAAAAATCCACCTATCCTAGCGTTAAATATATTCAACAATGGAGCATCCGCAAGGCTCTGGGGGAAAGAATTCCGAAGACTAACGGTTAGCTTTTGCAAGGAGAAATTTCTCATCGCCTTGTCCTTATCCTGAGACTATGCCCAGTGTTTTAGATTTCCAGCCAGCAGAAACAACCTCAATGTCTACCTCCAGAATCTTGTATGTTTCAATGAGATCGCCTCTCATTCTTCTAAACTCACTCAATTTGTACACCCTCTTATCATAGAGCAACACTCTCATTCCAGGGATCAATCTAGTGAAACTTTGCTGTACTACCTCAGAATGCAAAAATGTTCTGCCTTAAATATGGAGACCAAAACAGAACACTGCCTTAGTAAGAGCAATGATGTCCTCTCCTGTCCCAACTTTAGGTATATTTCCAAGGTCACTGAGTTCATGTTTGGCCAACATGCCTAACAAAACGTGCATTAAGATACCCTCGCTAACTTAATAAAACATCATCAGACATTTCACAGAACAGCTTTTGAGCAAAACATGACATGAGGTGAAACCACCTCAGGAAATATTTTGACAATTTGATTATCTATCCTAAAAAGCACATTTTAAGGAGCATTTTATAGGAGGGACAGTGAGGAGAGGTGGAGAGCTTTTGGCGGGGGAGGGGATTCCAAATCTAAGGGCCCAAACAGCTAAAGGCATGACCCCTAATGTTGGAACAAAGAAAATTGAATAGGCGCAGAGCCCAAAATTGAAGAACAAATATCTCAGAAGGCCAAAGGACTGGTGGAATCCAAGATACAAAGTGTAATTTTGTACAAAAGTGTTTACAGGACTGGAATAGGTCACTCAACACAACCAGTCCATGCTGGTGTTTATGCTCCACATAAGTTTTCTTCCACTCCTTTTCATCTAATCCCATCATCATCTCATTCTCTTCCTTTTTCAGTTTTGCGATTACCTAGTTTTCCTTTGAATGTCATCTTGGCAAGTCACCGCAACTGCTCCATGTAATGGTGAGTTCTAACTTCTAACTGCTCTCTGCATAAAGAGGTTTCTCTTGGATTCCCTCTTGAGACTGTTATATTTTTGGCTGGTTGTTCTGGTTCTGGCCACATGTGGAATCATCTTCTCTGACTTACACCTTGCCTTACAAACTACTACCCCAACTCCCATTCCTCTCCAAAGTTCTTTGTGTTGTCCCCTCCCAAATCTTTGGTCACTCTTCTTGAAATTCCATGTTTAAATCACTCTAATCACATCTTCCAAAGCTCCAAAATAGCTCCTAACAAAGTCACAATGACACCCTATGTGACTGTGACAAAGGTAAGCTATCCCTCGTCCCTCAATCTGTCTGCAGGCTTTGGCATGACTGACCACATAATCTCTTCCACCGTCATCCCACTGAGTAGGCCTGCTCTCGCCTTGTTCCACCGTAGTCAGAATATCATCTGAAATTGTTTCCCTTCCTGCTCTGACACCATTACCATTGGCGTCCCCAAGGAACTATCCTTGGCCCCCTGCATCTACATACTGCTCCTCAGTCATTGACAAATCATTTGCAAGCAACATAGCTACAGAAGTTTATTCTCAGATGTGACTTCCAGATGATTTTTTCCCCCCAGTAAAATCAATTTCATTACTTTCCAAAAAAATCAATCTACACTCGACCTTCCTATCTCAATATTTTCTCTGTAACACAATGCTGCTGCACCCAGGCTACTTTTCATTTCAGTGTTAGTCAGTCTTTCAATTAGGAGCAATCATCATATTTGTCCAGCATATGGTAAAACTATTTGCTTCTGCACTGGTCAGATTCCAGCTCTCAGCGCCATACAGAAGTGTCAACTTTTTCATATGGTCTCCTTTCGGGTCATGTAATACATGGTACTTCTCTTAGACCTTCAGAAATACATCAACTCAAAAATCAGGATGCAGTGGTTAAGCAGTGACTATTTCACCTAGCTCAGAATAATTTATGAAAATCTGTTTGCTGGCTATAAGAATCTCCCATCTAAAATTAATTTGGGCAGTCTCGATCCAATTGCTAATGAACATGATCTTACAAATAAGCCTACAACTAGGGGAGGCGATGGCCTAGTGGTATTATCGCTAGACTATTAATCCAGAAACTCAGCTAATGTTCTGGGGACTCAGGTTCGAAGCCCGCCATGGCAGATGGTGGAATTTGAATTCAATAAAAAACATCTGGAGTTAAGAATCTATTGATGACCATAAAACCGTCGTCAATTGTCGGGAAAACCCATCTGGTCCTTTAGGGAAGGAAATCTGCTGTCCTTACCTGGTCTGACCTACGTCTGACTCCAGAGCCACGAAGTGGAGTTGCCAATGTTGGACTGGGATAGGCACAATAAGTAGTCTCACAACACCAGGTTAAAGTCCAACAGGTTTATTTGGTAGCTAGAGCTTTCGGAGCATTGCCCCTTCATCAGGTGAGTGAAGAGTTCAGTTCACAAACAGAGCACATATAGACACAAACTCAATTACAAGATAATGGTTGGAATGCGAGTCTTAACAGGCAATCAAGTCTTTACACGTGCAGACAATGTGAGTGGAGAGAAGGATAAGCACAGGTTAAACAGGTGTGAATTGTTTGCAGCCAGGACAGTTAGTGAGATTTTGCAAGCCCAGGCAAGTTGTAGGGGTTACAGATCGTGTGACATGAACCCAAGATTCTGGTTGAGGCTATCAGAGCCACAGCAATGTGGCTGACTCTCAACTGCCCTTGGGCAAGTAGGGATGGGCAATAAATGCTGGCCAGCCAGCGACGTCCATGTCCCATGAACAAATAAAAAAAAGTCCCTAAATTCAGTACTAGCTGACAATCTCACTCATGCCAAAAATGGCTGTTGCAATTTCTAATCTGAAATTGATTATTTATTCTACATCTGTCTATGGCATTTGAGCTGGTGAACTGAGATTGTTTGGTTCTAAAACTGCACCATTCCCCAGCACACCATGCTGTTACAAAAACTTTAATGCTGTTCTGTTTCACTCCTTTCAGTGTTGCAAACTCTCACTCAGCATTCTCCACAGCAATGATGGCCATTTCCTTCATAACCCAAGTTAATTAGTCACCATTTCAGAAAATAAAAGAATGGTATCTCTTGCACATTTCAGGTCCTTTCCTTTAACAAATGATCTCCCACCATTATAGCTTTAGGTTCAACACTTTGGCACCCCTACCTCCAAATACTTGCCTCATATATGATAATCTACCTCTTAACATATTGTTATCATAGGCAGAACTCTGAAAGGACTCCAGCTTCATTTCAAAACACAGACGTTGTTCTTTCAATCCTCATCTAATCTAGCATTCCCTCAAATGTCCTCGTGGTATTGCCATTTTCCCAGACTTCTCCCAGGTACTCCCTAAAGAATTTACATTCCCTCTCCAAGATACATGCCTGAAATAATCCCTTGTAAGTTCTGCAGTATTAACCCACATCCTTCCAACATAGCTCTATATTTGTGCTACACCCAGTTTTATTATGTAGAAAAATTGAAAGACAAATGAGCACCATGGCAACAGATTAGCAATATAGACACACCCACAGAAAATCCCTTGTGTAACTAGAAGGGCCAACTATTAAGGATTTGTGCTGCACGAATATATTTAAAAGGCTTACTGATATCAGCACATTCACTAAGGTGAAAATACACCATGTAGCATTTCTGGAAATCATCTCTTTCCATTTATCCATGAGATGAAACAGGTAACAAAATAGCAAAGCAGGCTCAACAGACCACACCTGTTCCTTTGCAGCTAGGAAGTACCTTTAACCTCAACACCAATAGCACTTGTTACACATCTAATTGGAAACTGTATTTTGCTATAGGCATTTAAACTAGGCTATTTTAAATAGCACAGAACTGGAGGTAATTTTGAAGGAATTCAATTCAAAATAACATATTTCAACTTGAGATTAACCCACAGAAGGGAAGACATGTAACTCCTGCTCTCAACTATTTCACTATGGAACTCATGGGTCACTAGTACCTTACATGCTTTCAAACCATGATCCCTTCTCTCGGAGGGAGTCTTGTAGAGTGAGGTTGCTATTTTCAATGTAATAAAAGCTGCAGGGTTCATTGAACAACAGCAGGTGCACTAAAAACATAAGTAAAGAAATAATTCTACAGTAATTAGTAAGAGTAAACCAGATTGCTACCTGCATGCAGCAAAGAACTCAGTTCATTACAAGCTAACTAATATCACTTCCACATTGTCTGAGAAATGAAGCTTAGTTAAGCAACAGTGAGTGCAGGCTGGGTTCTGACATGGGAGAAAACAGAACTACCCACTCAGCCCAAAGAACAAACTGCACAAAACACAAGCATGCTACATCCTAGATTTTATTTCATATCCCCCTTTTTCCATTTCGGTTCCACTTCACAAAGATACCTTACTACAATGATGTTAAACGTGAAGTTGGGGGGACCTCAGACAGAGACCTCGAGCAGAGTGCCATTTGCACTCAACACGTGCAATTACACATATACCATATCTTCCTCAAAGTGAGCGACACCGGCCATCCCAGTCAGCACTTCCACTCTGCCATTTCTCCAATGGCTTCTGTTTGGGAAGTTTGTTATATTTCTGATCTGTAACTGAGATTTATTACTTTTATTTAAAGTTCTATTGAAACTATTACAAGATGAAAAGGCTCAAGAATAAGACAATTGAACACTGCATTTGAGTCAGCAATTACACAACAAACAGTCAGTCAGTAGATACGTTGGAACAGAAAAAGTTATTCAAAAGCTGTACATTTGTGACACTCAAGAGTCTCATTTCCATTAGTGTGGATCAGCAACATCCAAGTTTAATTCAAAAATGCTCCACTGGAACTCTTCCCAGATTTGATATCAGTTGATCCTTCAAACTATGAGTCATACCATTCCAGTTAACTGGGGTTGGCTGAAGTAAGCAATGGGGTTACAGATTGTGTTGACATACAATTCTGGCACTGATGATTTGTACCTTGAGGTTGCTAAGTGGCAGGGCACCACTAACTGATGGGAACCCCATAAGACTGTGTAGTGGTCACAACTACCAATGCTAACATGGGGGAGTATATCTTTGACAAGTAGATAAACAAAATGAGGTCAAGTAAGTTACTTCTAGATGTTGTTTCCTTCGCTACTGAGTCTCACATCTAGATTCTTCAAGGCTCTGCCAACACTGGCACTAAAGTCATTCTTTGTTCTGGATATTCCCTCAAGTACTGTTCAACACGGAGGAGTGCTGATTCATAAGTTCAGGAGTGGCACAGTGGTTAGCACTGCTGCCTCAGCATCAGGGATCCAGGTTCAATTCTGGCCTTGGGTCACTGTGTGTGTGGAGTTTGTACGTTCTCTCTATGTCTGTGTGGGCTTCCACCGGGTGCTCTAGTTTCCTCCCACAGTCCAAAGATGTGCAGGTTAGGTTGATTGCCCATGTTAAATTACCCGTTAGTGTCATGCGGACTAGCAGGTTAATGCATTGGGTTACAGGGATAGGGGCTGGATGGAATGTTTATCGTTGCAGACTCGATGGCCGAATAGCCTCCTTCTGCACTGTAACAATACTATCATTCTATGAGAACATTCAGTGATGATTCATAGGTGGTTCCTTTAACCTTGAGATGAAGCCATAGAAACGTAGAATCAGAAACCCTACAGTGCAGAAAGAGGCCATTCGGCCCATTGAGTCGGCACCACCAACAATCCCACCAAGGCCCTATCCCCATAATCCCACATATTTACCCTGCTAATCCCTCTAACCCACGCATCCCAGGACATCATGAGTTTTCATTACTTCCAGAGTCAATATTGAGGATTCTCAGGGCAACATCATCCTATCTCTACATTACTGTGCTCCCATGTTACATGAGCCTACATCAGTGGGATACAACGTACAGAATTTGAAGTATGATTTACTGGCTGATAGATATGATTCTGTCAGTATTATTATGTCAGGCTCTTGCTTGACTAGTCTGTGGAACAGCTCTACAAACTTGGGCACCAGTCCAAGGAGGTCACCAAGGAGATTGGCAAGAAGTGCTTTACATGGACAACTGGACTGTGAATTACTATTATTTTGATACCAAATCCAAGTTGTCACCATTTTACTAATTGAACTTTATAATGATTGCCTTTCTAAGAATGCTGGGTATAGACAATTTCAGAGGTCACCAAGAATAAACTATGTGGGTCCACAGTCGTATGTAGGGCAGACCAGGTCGGGGAGCCAGATCCTTCCCTGAAGGTCATTAATGAAAAAGTTTGGTTTTTAAGACTGACAGTTTTCATAATTACTTCTCTGGTGTCAGGGCACAAATTACCAGATTTCCTGATTTAAATTTCATAACTTGCCATGGTGGCATTCAAACTCAACCTATGGGTCACTTATGCAGTATCATAGCTCAGAGATTGCTACGTATTTCAGAAGCCACTTTTTAGTTAAATTTCAGTAAACCTAAATCCTCAGTATTTCTCACTATTGTCTGGCAAGCAGCATTATTCCAACCTTCAAATTGATATCCCAAAATTGAGATGTCAAATAAACATACAACCATATATACAGGTTTCCCTCCAAAAACTATCATATTTAACAGTTTGGTGACTTTTACAAAAAAAACAGCCAACTACTAATGCCTTCCTGTTTAGGATGTGTGAACCGCTCAGAGTTACTTGACATAAACTAACAATGTCCTTTACCCTCTACACAGCCAGTCCTGGAAATGTTGTATTGCAATTAAATTAATAGGCGGTTTCATCATAAAGCAACTAAATCAACTCAGAAGAAATAGAGTGTTAATGTTCACAACCTAACACAAATTACAAATTGGAAGTTGCTCAGGGACAATACTAACAGTCAGAATGATGGAATATAAAATTTAATGTTTTACATGATCTGCATTTAATTTTTATTTAAACAGTTCCCATCCCTCAATTGCTGTGCACACAGCTACAGCCTGAGGGTAAATAGACAAATTCTGAAGAAAATCAAGAATAGAATCTATGGTACAATAGACTGAACACACCTCTGACTTCTTTGACAGTTCAGCAGGCAAATCCAAAGTTGGAAAGCTACACAAGACAGAGCTCTCAAGTTTGACCATCAATCTGTGTTGAGTTCACTGATCTCAATAAGGGCTATAAATAAGAACACTACAACTTGCCTGAAGCTCCTGGGCTAGAGAAAAGAACACCAGCCATGTTGCCATAATCTAACCCCACGCTAAAAACTCTGTGGAGATGCTGTGCAAGGCAGGATTGAATTCAAACAGTCCACAGGTACTGACCACCTTGACTCTCGCGCAAAAGTCATTTGAGTGAGGCATGTCAAGGTGGGGATAGCAGTGAATGGGCTTTGTGGAACAGGGACCAAGCAAGGAGTCAGAACTTTAGGGAGTAGGGGGCTGCATGCTGGCACATAAGTGGTTAGCGCTGCTGCCTCACAGCATCAGGGGCCCAGGTTCAATTTCAGTCTCGGGTCACTGTCTGTGTGGAGTTCTCCCCATGTCGACATGGGTTCCCTCCAGGAGCTGCGGTTTCCTCCCACAGTCCAAAGATATCTGGATTTAGTTAATTGGCCATGTTAAATTTTCCATTAGTATCAGGGGGATTAGCAGGGTAAATAAGTGGGGTTACAGAAAGGGGGCCTGGGTGGAATTGTCAGTGTAGCTCAATGGGCCTAATGGCCTCCTTCTGCATCGTAGGGATTCTATGGTTCTATAGAGTTTAGTGTCAGAAAATATTGTCCCTAGGTTTCAAAAACTCCAAGTTTCTGAACCTTAAGAATGCATTATAAATTGTCTGACAGTTAAATAACAGATACTTTTTAGAGGAAATTCAGTCAGGACAAGTACAATGTAGGCAGCGAAATCAATATTTGGATCACAACTGTCTCTAATTTATGTCAATGACTTGGGCTCAGCAACCCAATGCAAACAAGTGACGCCAAACTAGGAGGGGCAGTGAAACTAGAGGCAGTTCAGAAATTACAGAATGAGGTCACAGAATCTTACAACACAAAAAAAGCCTTAGAGCCTGCCTTGCCTATGCTGGCTCTTTAAAAGAGCTATCTAAATATCCCACACCCTGCTTTTAGCCCATGGCTCTTAACATTTTTGTTCCGGCGTATATCTAATTCCTTTCAATAGTTACAACTGAACCTGCTTTCACCACCCTTTCTTTCACAGGCAGTGCACTCGAGATCACAATTCATGTAAAATAAAAAATTAAAGCCAAAGAGTGGACAATCCCTTCCAGTAGCCTAGTGGTTATGTAAAAGTGAATTTTAAACATTTGGCAATTATCCAAAATTAACACGAAAGCTGCCATATTGTTAGGAAAATAACCTGCTGCCCTTGCCTGTCCTGACCTTCACATGATTCTAACCCAACGACAAATATTGATTCTTAGTACTACTACCACCCCCCCACCCCCCGCCCCCCCCCAACTGAAGTTACCAATAAATAATGTATTGTTAAAGCTGCCTTCATCCCAAGAACAAATACTGACGATGGAAACTATCATTTTTGATGAGACATCAGTTACTGGAACTATTACCACTGAAGCAAAGCAGGTTAAGAGGAGAATTAAAAGTTTTGAAAATTATGAAGTGCTTTGATAGAGAACAGGAAAGAAAATATATTTTCTTTATAGTGCTTAAATAGTGCTTTTTATAACCAGTGCATGTCACAAAGTGATTCACAGCTGATAAAGTCAAATGAAAGGACAATTTTCTCTGATTAAACACACTAGCAAGAGGTCAAGTTAACAGTCACCAACGAAATGAGAAGGATTAGGAGAAATCTCTTCAGAGAGGACTATTTGAGCATGGCATGACTTTCAACAAGGAGGTTAAGGAAGAAACTGTTAAGGGAAAGGAAAATTGAAGAAAAATTTGGAGAAACACATACAGGGCTACCGAGAGGACGTTGAATTAATTTTGGATTGCTTTAGCACAGACACAGAATTCTATGATTCAAACACCCTCAAAATCTTCAATTAAATAAGATTGAACCAAACTGGCCTTTAATGCAAACTAAAATTCCTGATCGAGCCATGGTCAATATGAGGCCAGTGCACGTATGCTTGTGTCACTCAGGTTTGTATTCAGTAATTTCCCACAGATTTAATCAAACTCTGAAAAAGGCACAGCATGATGAAATTCAGGCTTATCCACGATGCTTCCTCGGACAATACTTGTTTGGCCAATCAGTGCCACTAATGAGTTCAACTCCACTTATTCGTCACACGAAACATCAGGCACAACCTGCTTGAAACAGCAGAATTCCTGTTCTGCGAATTAAGTATTGCAGCATTTCTTTCGTGGGCCTCACTGACAATGCAGAGGTTTTTTGTCCATCCTTAATTTCCCTTAAACTGAGTGGCTTGGTTTGCTATTTCAGAAGACAGTTGAGAGTCAACCACATTGCTGTGGATCTGGAGTCACATGTACACCAGACCAGACAACAATGGCAGATTTCCTTTGCCAAAGGACATTAGTGAACTATCAATGATAGTTATGTCATAGTCATCATTAACTTTATAATCCAGATTCTTTAGCTAAATTCAAATTTCAGCAGCTGCAATGATGGAATTTGAATTCGTCTCCAGAACCTTAGCCCTGACCCCATGGATTACTAATCCAGTGACATTACTGCTACACCACCATCTCCCCATCTTAAGTGAAGCCAGTCCTGAATAGCCAAGCTCTAATTTTAATGTTATATCCCATTCTTCTGGATTTTGCCACCCATCTGAGGAAATAGTTTTGTTCAATTCACCTTTTTAATTCCTTTAATCTTCTTAAATACCTTAGTTTGATCACCCCTTAATCTTCTGCACTCAAATGAGCACAAATGCAGTTCAGGTAACCCACTGTCATAATTTCTCTTAGCTTCAGCATCATTCTGGTGAATCTGCACTGCATCCTCCCCAGTATATCCTTCCTGAAATGCAGTGATCAGAATTGAACATAGTTGCAGATGGGGTTCAACCAGAGCTAACTAACATAACTTTGACCCCTTTGAGATAAAGGCCAATATTCTTAGCTTTTTAAATTATTTTTCTGTACCTTTCCACTAGCTTTTACTAGTGTGTGTATACAGGCATCTAACTCTGTGGAATAGATTTCAGAAGCCTCTCTCCAAACTCTGTAATCATCTTATTATACAAAAAAAATCAACTGATTGTAAGCAACACTATAGGGAATTTATTATTATTCAAATACCATCAGTGAATAGCACTGACTATTAAATTTAATCACCTTTTTTTCCTATTATGTCTGCTTCAATTGTGAAGACAGGGGTTAGATGATAGATCAAACATTTTTACTTTTAGCTAGTAGATGTTCCATGAGTCAGACGATCATCAGAAGTGCGACGTTTACAGGAAGTGTATGCTATACACAAGAACTTGGATTGATTTAAAGTCCATTTATATGCACCCCCCCCCCCACCCCCCAAGGCTGCAGCAATTTCACTGTGAGCTCTGAGCTAGCATTTACTCCTTTAACCAGTGTGAATAGCATTTGATTAGGCATTTCTATTGTAGGTATTTTTCATGTCTCTATTAATTTAAACATTCAATCATTTATGAGCCATGAGAAACACCAACAGTTTAGGTTTTAAAAATCACTTCACACCAACAAAGACTACTTCAATTTTAACCACCCAGCAAATCATTTGTCATATTTATCTGTGATTTTTCCACTGCAGGCATTAACTCAATTTAAATCTGGAGTTAAATGTTTAAAGAGGACTTACATCAATACACACCTTAAACATTCCGAAGGGCATCACGCCCAAAGAATTATATTCATGTAGAGTCACTTGTGTTCCTAGGAGAACACAGAAGCCAAAATGCACAACGTTCCACAAAGAACAAATAAGATGAATAGCCCTTAATGGGATTTTAGCAGTGTTAGTTGAAGGATATCAGAAAGTCTCTGCTTTTGAAATAGTGCCACGGATCTCTGACATCTACTTGAACCATCAGAATCCATTAAAAGAATAAAGCTGAACATACAGTGTACAAGTTAACTAAACAAATGTGCCCCGAAATGATAAACAAATAAAATGGAAAAATGTGCTCTCTATAGATCATACAAGGAGTTCATTGGGATGAGTTCAATAAAACATAGAAGCACATTCAAAGGATTTCTGAGGGGCATCAAGGAAACTAGAAAATACAGCGCAAAGACTGAACACCATGCACAACTCTCTTTTAGTAGTACAACTATTTGTTCACAAGTGAACAAAGAGAAGAAAACTTCAAACTGTGCAAACTAACTTGAAGGTGAACGACAATGAAAACAAATTCAACAGTAATGTGCAAAGGGGAACTGGAAATACTTAAAAAGAGTTAAAAAAGGCAAGATTATAGAGAAAGCAAAGGAGTGGGAATGTTTGGATAATTTCTTTCCAACAGCTGGCACAAGCACAACGGAACAAATGGCCTGTTTCTGCACTGTAAGATTCTACAAACACTCGTAAATATTCTGAGTAATTATTTCCAAGAATTCACAAAACAATATTAGCATATGCTTGCCTACAGATAACCAAAGCAAAAATAATGATAGAAATTAGATACATCATGCCAGGGAAAAATAGTTTTCTCCCAAAGTGCTGAGAGACACATCATGATAAATATGAGGTACTAAGCACTGGAGAAGCAGTAGATTGGAAACAGTCAAATGGGATAAAACAAAGTCAACTACAGACCAAATAGTTTTCTTTCCATTTCATGAAAGATAATGGAACTGATCATCTGAAGCAAATCCGTGCAACAATAACCTAATAAGGTGCAGTCAACATGAATTCAGGAAAAGAAAGTCCAGCCTGATATTGTAGTATTCCCTACATCACAACAGTGACTTTGCTTCAAAGGACTTCACTGGCTGCATAGCTCTTCAGGATATTCTGAGGTTGCAAAACACACTGTATAAATACAGTGAAAGTTCTTTCTTTCTTTGAACAACCACCTCACAAAAGGCCATGCAATGTGATGTACTCAAACTTCTGGAAGGTATTTGGCTATTAGTTAAATTCAACAATGTGGGGTTTTGGGTTAAGCATTGGGAATAGGATATAAAAAAGCAGGCCTTAAAGATATCTTCTTTCATATCTTGGGATCAAGGGTGACTTGCTTCCAATCCAGTTTGTTGGGTTTCCAAGATGGTTGATAAGTCCACTGCATGATCTGCAGATTTTCCACATGTGGGGCAGGTGGTGCTTGAAGGGTCGGGTAGATGGGCTGTGACTGTGGTGGTGGAAGTACAGAGTGCAATATTACAGGGCTTGACACTGAGACCACTCCTGTTTCTAATTTATGATCTATGACATGGATTCCAAAACTCAATGCAAATCAGACATATTTACAGTTCATACCAAACTAGTGAGGGCAGTGGTCAAATTTCAGATGGAAACAATTGCAGCAATTGCTCATGTGGGCAGAAATGCCCCTACACTGACTTGGTCTTTTTCTGCTTAAACATTCATTACACTAAATTCACATTCTTTACTAAGCATCAGTTGGTTCAGTGCAGACACTCTTGTCTTTGAGTCAGAAGTCATGGGTTCAAGCCACGCACCAGGGGCTTCAGCAGAAAATCTAGGCTGCTGCTTTAGTGCATAATTGAGGGACTGTTGCACTGTCAGAGCTGTTAACTTTAGAATGACATGTAAATTGTGACTCTGCAACCTGATCAGGTGGATGCAAAAGATGCCATTGCACTTTTAAAGAGCAAGAAAATTCCATCTGTATCCTGAACAATATATTCCATACCAAAAATAAATTAACCAAGTATTTATCCAATTACTGTTTATGTAACACAGGGGCCATTCAATTGGATTATAGCCGATCTGTATCTCAATTCCATTTACTCATTTTTGCTTCACACCTCATATAAAATCTGGACCCTCCAAGCCTGCTCTGCCATATGATAAAATCATGGCTAATCTCAATTGTACTCTCAATTCTATTTTCCTGTTTACACCCTATAACCTTTGACTCACTTGTCAATCAAGAATCTAATTCAGCCTTAAAAATCCTCAATAACTTTTGATATCCTTACCCAACAACAATCTACAGACCTGCTATTTTTTATTTAAATTGAGCCCAGCATCCACAGGGTTTTAGGGGAGAGTTACAGATGTTCACTATCTCTCTGTGAAGAAATGCTTCCTGATTTCACCACTGAGTAACTTACCTCTAATCGTAAGACTATATGTCCCATTGTTCTGAATTCCCCTACCAGAGGAAATCGCTTCTAGTACCCTGTTGACTCATTTTACAGGGCACAGTGGTGAGCACTGCTGCCTCAGAGCGCCAGGGACCAGGGTTCAATTCCCAGCTCAGGTCACTCTCTGTGCGGAGTCTGCACATTCTCCGTGTCTGCATGGATTTCCTTCAAGTGCTCCAGTTTCCTCCCACAAAAAAAAGGCGTCCAGTTAGTTGCATTGGCCATGCTAAATTCTCCTTCAGTGTACCCAAATAGGTGCCCGAGTGTGGCGATTAGGGGATCTTCACAGTAACTTCATTGCGGTGTTAATGTAAGCCTACATGTGACACTATTAAATAAACTTTAAACTTAAACATCTCAATTCGAGCACCCCTCAACTTTCTAAACACAAGGGAATCCAAGCCTCATCTATGCAACCTGTAATTCTTTAGCGGTTTAAGCTCTAGAATTAGTCTAGTGAATCTGCATTGCACCCTCTCCAAGGCCAATATATCCTTCTTTCGGACCAGTGCCAAGAACAGAACACAGCCCAGTTGGGGTCTGAACAAGACTGTAAAACTCAAGCATAGCTTCTTCGTCTTTGTACACAAGTCCCTTTGAAAGGCCAACATTTCATTAGCTGTATAATTTTTGTTCCTGTCACATCTCTTGACTTTGCCAGTTTCTAGTCCCTTGCTATTTAAACTATTCCTCGTCATTCTTGACCTCAAAGTGGAGAAGCATACGATTCCTCACACTGAACTCCATCTGTCAGTTTTTCCAGCTCACAAGACATATGTCAATGTCCTTTTGTAACTTCCTGCTTCCCTCTACATAATCCACTGTCCCTCCTAACTTGGTGCCATCTATACACAAACATACAGCTCCATTAATAAATGTGGCGAAAAGCTAATGACCCAGTACCGATGCCTGGACCGTCCCGGAGCCATCATGAAACATTAATCTGAACACTAAGAGCAATTTGGGGCGAGAGGATCCCTGCGGCACAGATTCTTTCATTTTCAGGTGCCTGTAACAAGTATTTATTTCATATAAAAAGTCTCTCAGAGCCCCAGCGACTCATATTACTGCTGCTGCTAACATAGTACCACTCCAATGCTCATCCCACTTCCTCTTTCCCGCCACCTGAACCCCACATACGTGACCTCCCATCCAGCTCCTTCCCTCAAAACTCCCTACTCCTTCAGACTGTTCCAGGCACAACAACCAGTGCTGACTCTGTTAGTAAAGCTGTTAGACTCTGTTGTAACTAATAAACAAAGTGCAAGCTGTTAGACTCTGTTGTAACTAATAAACAAAGTGCAAGATGAAAACAATAAAAAATACAATTATTTTTAAAGACCTGTATGATTTCCTTCTCTAACCCCACATTGAAATTAGCAGTGTCCAGGTGTTTTATGATGATTCCAGGACAACCTGGCATGTTGAAATCCTAGCTGGAGGTCAGCGTTGAGTGAGACGGAGGCAATGCCTCTTTGGTACAGAAGCCAGAGATCATGCTGCTTAACTCCCTGCTCAGTGAGCTGTGCTGGTGTCACTGCATAGACAGTTAGTAGATCCAAGTCAGGACTCAAGAGAGCGTGATCCCATTTTGACAAATCAGTGTATTTTTATTTATTTTTAAAACCAGAGGTGATTTATGGAATGGACCCTTTCACAGACACGTGCATCCCCCCCCCCCCCCCCCCCGCCTCCGATCTCCTGCCCTCTGGGGAATATCAGTTGTCACATTGCACTAATCAGCAAATGTTCCCTTTCCCCGCTGTCTCCAACTTTCTTACCAACCACTGACCCGAATCACAAGGTAATGTCCAATTTCACACGCTTTTATTTTTACTAATGGCCTTGTGTACTGAACCTTATCAAATGCTTTCTGGATGTGCAACGTGACAACAGGCATATAGACCATCATATCCTCAGATTATTCCTGAACAGCTCAAACATACCAACTCTGGTTTGTGACCCACCAAAATTGAGAAACATAAAACACAGAAGATAGGAACAGTAGGAGGCCATTTGGCTCTTCTAGCCTGCTCTGTCAGTCATTCATCACGACCATGGCTGATCGTCCAACTCAATAGCCTAATCCTGCTTTCTCCCCATAACCTTTGATCCACTCGCCCCAAGTGCTATATCTAGCCCCTTGAATATTTAATGTCGTGGCATCAACTACTTCCTAGTTCAGGCTAGTTCAAGAAGATACCAAACACAGAGACTGTCGGGAATGTGCAGATGTGAAAACAAGGCATCCAAGGGTGCACACAAACCATGTGGTAGAGTCTGCAGATCGTATAATGGACTTATTAGCAATCTTAGAACCCATCAAACTGGAATGGGAGCGAGTCATCGCTGATCCCAAGGGGCCAGTTAAGAAGATGTCCTCTCATGCCCACCAGGTTAATGACACTAATATAGATACCATACCAAAACTACAGCCACACACCAGAATCAAGCGTTAATACAACAGATAATCAGCTCAGTACACTCCAGGATTACCACTTATTAAATCCAGTCTGAGCCTTTCATAAGCAACTATGATGAACCCCCATTGGTATACTGGTGGATAATCAAGGCAATGTAGGTTAATATATTCTAACAACTGCAAAGCACATTTCAATTTATTTGCCCTGCATATTTTCAAATTTGCTCATGTATACAAATCGCTCTCAGTAAATGAAGTAATTTACATGACGATACACCACACAAACAGGCTGATCTGACCATTAAATCTGTGACATTACCTCCCTTCCCAACTTAAACCAAAATTGAATCCCACTCTCTCCTTTGTACTCCTAAATGTCTCCACTCTCAACACTGACAGTCCAGCCCTCAGTCAAACTCACTCTTTTACTCCACTAACTCAACTCAGCCAATTCACTGCACGTAAATTCAACATCCATGGATTTCATGCTCCCCATCTGCCTCCTTACTTACGCAAATCCATCCCATCACTCCTCATTCCCCTCCATCCACCTTTCTCCCATTCTCCGTCCCTTCCTTTCCCATCCCATCACTCGCCTTCCCACTTCTCTCTGCCTGCCTTAGTCTCCCTCCCTACCTCCCATCATTCTAGACTCTCATTTGAATTGCTCTCATTCCTATGTCTCAATCCTGTGTCCATCTCGCTCCACTTCTCGCCATCCTCTCATTGCGTCACTCACCCTTTTTCCCCTCAATCCCTCTCTCTTGCCCCCCTCTCTTCCTTTTTCGCCCTATTTCCCGCTCACTCACCTCATGCCTCTTTCCTTCCCTCTCCATCTGTTTCTCTCTCTTCCCCACTCTCCTCCCAGTATCACTCATTCTTCTCCACTTAACACCCCTCCGTGTCTCTTCCACAGATCTAACATTTTTGCTCCTCCCTCTACCACAACCCCCTCCAGCCCCCCCACC
Organism: Mustelus asterias; assembly: GCF_964213995.1. Lineage (NCBI taxonomy): Eukaryota > Metazoa > Chordata > Chondrichthyes > Carcharhiniformes > Triakidae > Mustelus > Mustelus asterias. Next base: position 61,514,364 of record NC_135819.1, read on the forward strand.
CCTACCAACCCCCACACCCCACCCCTAATCCCCTACCCACCCCCACATCCCACCACCCACCCACCTCTACCCCCACCCCCACCATACCCACCCACCACACCCTCTACTCCCAACTCCACCCCACCCCCTATCCCCAACCCGCCCTCATACCCACCTTCTACCCCCACCCCTTCTACCCCCCTACCCCACCCCCTCTAGCCCCCTACCCCCACCCCTTCTACCCCCTACCCCCACCCCCTCTACCCCCTACCCCCACCCCCTCTACCCCCACCCCCTCTACCCCCCTACCCCCAGCCCCTCTACCCCCACCCCCTCTACCCCCCTACCCCCACCCCCTCTACCCCCCTACCCCCACCCCCTCTACCCCCCTACCCCCACCCCCTCTACCCCCCCTCCTCTACCCCCCCTCCTCTACCCCCCCCACCCCCTCTACCCCCCCCACCCCCTCTACCCCCCCACCCCCTCTACCCCCCCCACCCCCTCTACCCCCCCCACCCCCCCAACCCCCTCTACCCCCCCCACCCCCTCTACCCCCCAACCCCTGTACCCTCTACCCCCGTACCCCCTCTACCCCCGGTACCCCCACCCCCTCGACCCCCGGTATCCCCACCCCCTCTACCCCCCATACCCCCACCCCCTCTACCCCCCGTACCCCCACCCCCTCTACCCCCACCCCCTCTACCCCCACCCCCTCTACCCCCCGTACCCCCACCCCCTCTACCCCCACCCCCTCTACCCCCCGTACCCCCACCCCCTCTACCCCCCGTACCCCCACCCCCTCTACCCCCCGTACCCCCACCCCCTCTACCCCCCGTACCCCCACCCCCTCTACCCCCCGTACCCCCACCCCCTCTACCCCCCGTACCCCCACCCCCTCTACCTCCCCGTACCCCCACCCCCTCTACCCCCCCGTACCCCCACCCCCTCTACCCCCCACCCCCTCTACCCCCCCGTACCCCCACCCCCTCTACCCCCCACCCCCTCTACCCCCCACCCCCTCTACCCCCCACCCCCTCTACCCCCCGTACCCCCACCCCCTGGCTCCCCCTCCAGTCTCTTGCTCCTCCCCCACCCCCTACAGTCTGTCTGCTCCTCCAGCCTCTCTGGGCCTCCGCTCACTCCCCGGTGTAGAGCCGGCCGGGGGGTAGGGAGCTCAGCTGACGATCGGTCGCCGAGGGCGGTCACCCCCTCATCCTGGGCCCAGGCCGCACTTACCGCGCTTGTCGTGGTCGTAGCCTATAAGCACGAAGTAGTCGGCCAGCCTGGCCATGGCCGTGTCGCTGCTGCTCGGCGGCGCCTGTGATCCCAACCGTCAGCATCGTCCCGCCGCCATCCCGCCCTCACCGCGCCTGCGCGCCCTGCGCCGGGAGAGGAGGGGGAGGGGCCGCACAGCCCATAATAGTTATGCCTAACGTCTCCATGGCAACCGCCTCACCCAGCCCAGGCCGACAAGGGCATTCGGCCTATCGTTTATGTGCTGACCCACCATTTCTATCCAATTTAATCTCACTTTCCAACTTTAAATTTGTGTGGTCTGGTTGTCAATCCCTCTGCTAAGGAGATAGGCCCTTCCTGTGGACTCCATCTAACCCCCTCATAATTTCATACTACCCCCAAAAGAATTCTCCCCTCAGGGTTCAATTCCAGCCTTGGGTCACTGTCTTTGTGGAGTTTGCACTTTTTTTAATTCATTCGTGGGACATGGATGTCGTTGGCTGGCCAGCATTTATTGCCCACCCCTAGTTGCCCTTGAAGTCACATGTACGCCAGACCAGGTAAAGACGGCAAATTTTCTTCCCTAAAGGACATTAGTGAACCAGATGGGTTTTTCCAACAATCAACAATGGTTTTATGGTCATCATTAGATTCTTAATTCCAGATATTTTTTATTGAATTCAAATTCCACCATCTGCCATGGGGGGATTCAAACCCAGGTCCCCAAAACTTTCTGGATTAATAGTCTGGCGATAATACCACAAGGCTATCGTTCTCCCTGTGTTTCCTCCAAGTTCTCCCATTTCCTCCCACAATCCAAAGATGTGCTATTTAGGTGGATTGGCCATGTTAAATTGACCTTTAGTTTCCCAAGATGTTAAGGTGAGGGGGATTGGGAGGCAAATACATGGGGTTATGGGGATAGGGCCTAGGTAGGATGCTCCATCAAAGAGTTAGTGCAGACTCGAAGGGTTGAATAGCCTCCTTCTGCACGACAGAGATTCCACGATCCTTGTCTGTTCCAAACAAAACAACCTCAGGATATACAATCTTTCCTCATAGTTAATTCTCGATTCCTCTTTATGACAAATCTCGGTACTATCTGGAACCAATCCTTCATGCAATGCAACGGTCAGAAATATGCTCAGTACTCTGTCTAGGCTGTGACCTAACTAGTGTTGTATACAGTTCTAGCATAATCTCTTTGCACTTACAAGCTGTGGAATGTTCTGTTCACTGAACCTTTCCTGAAGTTGGCATGTCATGAAGGGTTTTGGGGATAGTGGGTGTAAAAGACATTGAAGTGCCTGTTCAGCCATTATCATATCAAATGGTGGAGCAGGCTTGATGGGCTGATTGGCCCACTCCTGTTCCTATGGTATCATTGTTCCTCAGTGGGTTGAAGGCCACACAGGGACATTGCAATTGAATAGAGGAAATTGAGAAGTAACCTGGCTAGGACTTTGTCAACAGTTGGGAGTAATGCTGTGCCCTTATAGTTGCTTTGGTTCATCTAGTCTACTTTCTTAAAGATTGTGATCATCATGGCATCGAGAAGCTCATTTGAAATTTCCTAATTTTGCCAGCGCTTCACAAACAGGGCATATATCCTATGAGATTAGAATGTCTTCTCTATTTACCAGCACTTCACAGAGATAATGTCAAGACCAGATGCTTTGCTGTTTTTCATCTGGTTGACAGCAGATATCACTTTGTCCAGTGTTGGATCCCTGACTAACTCAGTTCTGAGGGAATGTTGTGGGAGGTTCTCCTGCAGGTGCAGGCCCACAATAGAGTCTGGTTGAGTAGTTCTACAAAGAGCTCTTTCCAGGTATATCTTTGAGGAGAGTCTTACCATCTTTGGATTTTGCCAGTGATAATCTGTGCTTTGAGGATACATATATCTCTTTGATTCCTTGAAAAAGGTGTCATGCATGTCAGCAAGGAATTGAATTTCCTCAGCCTTTGTCCACCATGTGTTCTTCAAATCTCGGGTTATCCTTTGAATTTAACATTGTCTATCTGGTGGCCAAGCTTCTTTTCTATGGAAATTCTATCCTGTTGTTGGGTTTGGAAAGCTGTCCATTTACGAACAATGATTTTGTTTGCATATTGTTCTCACCAAACCAGTCTTGGTGCCTTGTGTCCAATGATTTCTTGACATATATGAATGATGATGCATTTCAAAGCTTGCCAATCATCTTGGATGTTGCTTGATGGTGTTCCCTATAGTTTTAGATTGACTTTTGCTTGACATTCCTTCAGTTGGATGTAGTTTGACAGACCAGAATCCTCAAAACTCCTCTATATCTGTCACAGCTGTCAGTTCATTTTGGGAGCCCCCTTAATTGCAAATAGTGAGCAAATCTGTCAGTGGTCTGTCTAGTAATCATCATGGTGTGGAGATGCCGGCGTTGGACTGGGGTAAGCACAGTAAGAAGTCTCACAACACCAGGTTAAAGTCCAACAGGCTTAGAACATAGAGAATAGAACATAGAAAAGCTACAGCACAAACAGGCCCTTCGGCCCACAAGTTGCGCCGAACAATTTATTTGGTAGCACAAGCTTTCGGAGTGTCACTCCTTCTTCAGGTGAAGAAGGTGTGACACTCCAAAAGCTTGTGCTACCAAATAAACCTGTTGGACTTTAACCTGCTGTTGTGAGATTTCTTACTGTAGTAATCATCAGCATTAACCATAGTACATGTAATGTACAAATCACTTTCAATTCCTAGTCCTGACTATCACATAATTTATTATATGCCTGTGCTTTAATCTTGGAAGTTGCCAGGATGTCTTCAAACTTTTTTTGACAGAAAAGGGTATTAGTGACCATAGGATCATGTTTACGATAAGGAGGCACATGCTATTGAAAGTGGGCTTTTGAACTCCATGTTTTCCAATGGTGTTCAGCCAAAGGTTGTGCTTGTCCCCACCTGAGCTTTGAAATCACCAAGAAACATGATATTTGACTGTGATGTTAAGCTGCAACATCCAGATTGGAATGCAGTAGAAGGTTTATTTCACTTTGCCCTAATATATAGTAAATAATATAGTAAATAGTGACAACAACAAAGTGAGGGAAGAATTCTTGAAATGCGCACAAGAAAATTTTCTTAATTTGTGTGTTTCTATAGCCCTACAAGGAAGGAAGCTATGCAGGATCTGGTTCTGGAATGTTAAGTGGGAGCATTTGGGGACCAGTAATAAGAGCATAAGAAATAGAAGCAAGAATAGGACGTACCAATGCTTCAGCCTGCTATTCAGTAAGATCACAGATAACCTTCCACCTCAGCTGCACTTTCCTGTTCAATTTCCATATCCTTTGGGTGGGATTTTCTGCACAAACGATGGAGGAGACCTCAAAATAGAGTGAGAAGGGCAAAGAGAAAGTATGGGAATGAATAGTGGTTAACATAAAGGGAATGTGAAAGTATGTTATCAACATATTAATGGTAAAAGGATAGTCAAAGGAATGGTGGGGACCAAAAGGATCTTTTTGTGGAGACAGTGGCTATGATACTAAATGAGTAACTTGTACCTCTCTTTGTCAGATAAGAAGATATAGTCATGAAGGAGAAGAAAGAAGTGATATTATGATAATATTAAGATTTTAAAAAACGTACATTACTTAAAAGAATGGAAATCCTCAAAGTGGAAGAGACATCCAGGTCCAGATGGGATCCATTCTAGTTTTCTGAGGGATGTAAAGGTGAAAATCACAGAGGCCCTGGCCAAATTATTACAATCTCCTTGGGTACGTGGGTTGTGGTAGAGGATTGCAAATCAATACTCCTGTTCAAGAGAGGGAAAAGGGCTAAACCCCAGCAATTAAAGAGCAGCTTGCCTTTCCTTGGTGATAGAGAAATTCTGGGAATCAATAATCTGGGCAAAACTAAACTGGTTTATAACCTTCTCTGTTATAGAATCTCTATAGTGTAGAACAAAGAACAGTACAGCACAGGAAACAGGCCCTTCGGCCCTCCAAGCCTGTGCCGCTCCTTGGTCCAACTAGACCAATCATTTGTATCCCTCCATTCCCAGGCTGCTCATGTGACTATCCAGGTAAGTCTTAAACGATGTCAGCGTGCCTGCCTCCACCACCCTACTTGGCAGCGCATTCCAGGCCCCCACCACCCTCTGTGTAAAAAACATCCCTCTGATATCTGAGTTATACTTCGCCCCTCTCACCTTGAGCCCGTGACCCCTCGTGATCGTCACCTCCGACCTGGGAAAAAGCTTCCCACTGTTCACCCTATCTATCCCCTTCATAATCTTGTACACCTCTATTAGATCTCCCCTCATTCTCCGTCTTTCCAGGAAGAACAACCCCAGTTTACCCAATCTCTCCTCATAGCTAAGACCCTCCATACCAGGCAACATCCTGGTAAACGTTCTCTGCACTCTCTCTAACGCCTCCACGTCCTTCTGGTAGTGCGGCGACCAGAACTGGACGCAGTGCTCCAAATGTGGCCTAACCAGCGTTCTATACAGCTGCATCATCAGACTCCAGCTTTTATACTCTATACCCCGTCCTATAAAGGCAAGAAGGAACACCTAATATTCCTGGTGATTGACAGGCTGGCGCTGGTGACCAAGAGGGTGTCCCTGGTGACTGATAGGCTGTCCCTGGCAATTGACAGGATGACCCAGTGATTGACAGAATTCATAGAATCATAGAATCCCTAAAGTGCAGTGCTTCCATCAAGCCTGCACTGGCAACATTCCCACCCAGGGGCCTATCCCCATAACTTCACGTATTTACCCTGCTAAACCCCCTGACACTAAGGGACAATTTAGCATGGCCAATTCACCTAACCTGCACATCTTTGGACTGTGGGAGGAAAGCGGAGCACCCAGAGAAAGCCCACACAGACACTGGGAGAATGTGCAAACTCCACATAGACAGCGGCCCGGGTTCAATTCTGACTTCGGGTCACGATCCAAGGGCAGAATTGAACCCCGGTCCAAGGCACTGTGAGGCAGCAGCGACAACCACTGTGCCACTATAGCGCCAAAATCTGTTCCACTGGGGATGATAAGAATATTTTGTACTAAATAAACCAGAAAACATAGGCAACATGGAAAATTTGAGAAAAAAGCTTGAGGTTGAGGCCGAAAGCAGATTAGAAATCTTCATAAATGAAATTTTCTGAGGGTGAAGAGAAATGGGATGATGGAAATTAGAAATCAGTTAATTTTTTTTTGGAAACCCCTAAGGCAGTCTACTGTTATGTTTGCAAATTAGTAAAGGGAAACAAGCACTTGTCGATGGGTACTCTTTAATTGGAGAAATGTTGGAAGATATCTTGCTGTTCCTGAAACTTCCAAAGCTCATATTAAAGCTATGTGTGTGTTAGTTCAAAGATGCAAATTATCTGAACGAATTGATTCTGCATTATCGGCTCAGTTTGAAAAGGAGTGTTCTTATTGGAGGAAAGTGCTGAGGTGTCTTGTTGCCACAGTCAAACTGCTGTCTTCTTTGGGACGATCTCTAAGAAGGCATGATGAGCCATCATTGACAAATCGAAGAGGTAATTTTTTTAGCCTGCCTTGAATATCTCAGTGAATTTGATGAGCTTTTGAAAGAGCATTTGAAATATTATCAATATCGTGGCTCAGGGAAGACCGACTTTTTAATGCACTGATGACTTCATCACTATAATGGCAGAGCAGCTCAGAAACCAATGCACCAATGAAGTAAAAGATGGAGTAATAGAATCATAAAAGCCTACAGCACAGAAAAGGCCCTTCAGCCCATCGTGTCTGTGCTGGTCAAAAACAACCACCTAACTATTCTAATCATGCTCTATTCTAGTTGATTCAACATCAGATGGGGGAGTCATGTGGACCAATTAATATTAATTTTAACATATGCGTCTAGCGATTGTGAAGTTGTACAGCAATCTCTTTGTTTTGTCCAGCTACAGTCCCACACCTCTGAGTGTCTGGAGACAATTGTTTTGGAAATCATTGCAAATTTAGGTTTGGACATCAAAAATTGTCATGGGCAGAATATTGCCACAAATATGATAGGAAAATATTCAGGTCTACAAGCAAGACTGAACAATGGAAGCCCTTGTGCATTATTTAGCCCATGTTCCAGTTACTCTGTGAATTTAATTTGCAACCCTGCAGCTGAATCCTGTGAGGGAGCTGTACATTTTTTTGACTTTGTTCAAAATGTTTATGCAGTTTTTTTCAGTTTCCACACATTGGTGGAATATGTTGTAATCACGCTTGGAGCAGGCAAATGGGAAACATTTGATGGTCAAAAAGGTATGTGACACCAGGTGGGCTGCTTGTGCAGATGCTGTTTGGCTTTGAAAATGAACTTTGTTGATATAAACAAAACCTTATTAGATATAACCGCATCACATTCTGAAAAAAACATGTGTGAAAGCTGAAGCAAAATCCTGAGCAGAGAAGTGTGAAAAGTACGATATTGCTGTTTTTATGCTTTTGTGGAATCATTTACTTCAAAGAATTAATGGTATAAGCAAATCACTGCAAAATGTTCGCAGTACTTTATTGAATGCTGTACAATTGTTAGCCTCAGTTAAAAGTTTTGTCATAGAAGTTCGCAAGGACTATCGCTCGATGGAAGCAGATGCACCAATTTTAACAAAAAATAAAAAAATACAGGTCCCTCTGATGATGATGAAAAGTGTACAAGATTCAGGAAATTACTTTTCGATGAAACTAGAGGCATTGAAATTACTTTAAAAGTGAAAGAGAATATCATCATTGAGACTGTCAATGTTATTTGTGACACCAACTGCAGAGAAGAAGTGAATCTCTGAAGAAAATTGTTGATTAAAATGTGTGCTTTTTCAACAGAAGTTTGGATGAAAACGCTAAAAAGCACTGCAGTAGGAAATTAAGTGAATTCTACCGGGAGGATATAGACACAAATCTTTCTGAAGATGAAGTGAAACAATTCATTAACTTCATCGATATTGATGAGCTCTGTGCTTTGAGATCACCAGCTGATTTGTAGAGACTTATATGTAATGCTTTGCAGGCAACCTTTCAAATGTAGAAATTATTCTGAAAATATTTTTAACAATACCTGTCACAAATGCTTCCGGTGAATGTCTTTTTCTGTATTGAAAAGAATTTTTAAAATATGTGCGTAATACGACGAGCCAGGAACATTTGACAAGTTCAGCAAAATTAACGATTAAAAGTGTGTCTCTACATGATTTTATCGACAATTATGTAATTGATGATTTTGTGAAGAAAACCTGTCGAAGAAAACTATCTAAATTGCTATGCCAACAAGAGATGAAGCAAGAAAATCTGAAAAATCTGTTCCCCTTCCATATACTCTTATTGAAATTTTCACTGGCCGCTCTATTCACGTGAATTTACAGCAATAACTGATTTTGTGAGAGGAAATGAACTTTTATTTTCAAAACTGAATGAGACTCTGAAATATATTGAATTGCAGCGTAAGCATCTTATTGTTTGGAGTATTTGCTCTTGCACTGGACTGGTACAGTTCTTTTGAGTTTAAACAATTAAAATAAATTAAATAAACTGAGGGACAAATTAAAGGAACAGTCTCTTAAAGGGAACCACCTGAAACAAAAACAAATCACAAATGAAACTTAAAACGTTGAACCAAATGGTGATTAAGATGGTTGATAAGGCACCTGTGGTGCCCATTGGGCATGTAAGGCCTTGATGGTGCCCGTGGACACCATGTGCTCCCTCTCCAGGGACACCTGGATGCGAATGTAGCCGTGGTAGAGGGGCAGACAGTCGGGTCAGACGACCCCCTCGATCACCCTCTGCCTGGACCTGTTGATGGCGAGTTTGGCCAGGCCCAGGAGCAGGGTGACGAGGAGGTCCTCCTCCCTTCCCCTTCACACTGGGTGCCTGTAGATCAGGAGCGTGAGACTGAAGTGCAAACAAAAGTGTAACAAAAGATTTTTTAAATAACTAAAAAGGGAGTGAAGTCTAAAGTAACCTATATAAATATGATTGGACTGGCTAATTTTGTCCTGCATTGGCCTGTGCTGCAGTGATATCATCAGTTGATTTTACCATCTCGTCGTTCTTCAGCAAGTTCTATGTTTTCTCGCCTCAAGACTCACACATCACAATATTGACCATATTTACTGTCACTCTGACAAGAGGTAAGCTTGGATTTCAATTCAGCAATTATTCATACAGGCATGTTTTTAAAGCACTAAAGCAGTGATCAATTTGTGTACTTTTGTGACTTCCGCCATTGTGTTCTGCATTGTGTGGGGCGAGAGCAGATGGGGATCATGACGGGCGTGGGGAGGGGGAGGTGGAGCAGAAATTAAGGGGCCTCACAAACTATAAATCCACCTCTGTTAAAGGGGTGGTTGAGGTGGGAACCCTCACAATATTTAAGAAACAGTTAGGTGAACACTTAGAATCATAGAAACCCTACAGTGCAGAAAGAGGCCATTCGGCCCATCGAGTCTGCACCAACCTCAATCCCACCCAGGGCCTACCCCCATATCCCTACTTATTTACCCACTAATCCCTCTAACCTATGCATCTCAGGACACTAAGGGGCAATTTTAGCATAGCCAATCAATCTAACCCGCACATCTTTGGACTGTGGGAGGAAACCGGAGCACCCGGAGGAAATCCACGCAGACACAAGGAGAATGTGCAAACTCCACACAGACAGTGACCCAAGCCAGGAATTGAACCCAGGTCCCTGGAGCTGTGAAGCAGCAGTGCTAACCACTGTGCTACCATGCCGCCCTTGAAATAACATAGCATACAGAACAAGTTGGACTATAATAGATAGGTGATTGATGGCTGGCACAGACACGATGGGCCAAAGGGCCTCTTTCTGTGCTTTAAAGCTCTATGACTCTATGACTATGACCTGGTGATTGACACAAATGTTCTCGTGGTTGACAGGCTGATCCAGGTGATTTACAGGTTGACCCTGCTGACTGATAGGCTGACCCAGGTGATTGAATGGCTGACGTAACCAGCTCCCGGTTACTGTTAAAAATAATGCATTGCATCAGAAAATGTTTGGGTAAAGCTGGAATAGTTTATGTGAGTGAATGTGAGAGTGTGTGCACAGTATCTCAATATATGGGGGGGGGAGTGATTGAGATGGGAGAGGAGTGGGATAGAGGAAGTTGAAACAGGGGTTCCCAGCTCCTGAGGCCAGCTCCTTGCTGTATTTCTCTGGTTTTCCCTCTCCAGCTGTGGATCTGAACTCAGTGAATGCCAGGAGTTCCTGTCATTCCAGAGAAGTGTTTGTTTTGCCTGATCCCAGTATGACCCAGCAGCCCCGACAAGCTAGTCCACTCTCTTGCTCTTAAAGCTACAACACTGCCACCTGCTGTCTGTAACCATGCCTTGTCTTCATGTCTCAACTTGCCTGTTCTCTCAGATTCAGACTGATTTGTGTTGTAATCACTACACGGCTCACACAGGCCACATCACTCGTATTCCATGCAGTCAATTTAACATTGAACAGCCTGAGGCACAGGAGGAGGCCTTTCAGCTTCTTGAGCCTGTTCCACTATTCAGTTAAATCATGGTTGATCTGTGTCTTTACTCCATTTAGACACCTTGCCGAGGATTTTATTTGCAATGTGAGTGCATGGTGGATGGGACAGGAAGTGGCCTCGTTTGCTGTTTCTGCCCGTGATCAATGAAAGAATGTAATTTCACACTGGCTGGCCACTTAAGTGCCGGCCACTGTAAAACGTGCACAGATTGGGGGCGAGATCTTCCCAAAAAAATTCTAAGTGCTGAATGAATGAGAAAACGGGAGACTTTCAGACCCATTTTTTGGGCGAGTTTATAAATACAATCTTATGATACTCTCATTTATTGGACAGAATTCTCACCAGTAAGGGGGGGGGCGGAGCCTAAGCTCACTAGTAAAGCCGGCTGCAGACTGCTCAGGGCGCCATAGCACAAGCGCCCCGTTCTTCCAGTGAATTGGGAGATCTCCTAACCCCTCCCCCCTCACCATGCCAATTGCTCCCTGTGCCTGTCCCTCCCTCCCTCTCACCGATCATTCCTGTGCTGGTCCCTCCCCCCTCTTCCCCATCCCTGCCGATTGCTCCCCATGCCTTACCCTCCTTCCCCCACAGATCATCCACCACCCCATCTACAGAGTTCCCCTGTCCTGCCTTGCCCTGCCCTGTTGATCACCATCCCGTCTACAGAGCTCCCAGCCCCCGCCAATCAGCACCCCTGCAGAGTTCCTCCCCATCATTGCCCCATCCTCAGCCAGGTCCCACCCATTCATGTGCCACTCCCTTGGCACTGCCTCTGGCACAGTTATGGTGCCTGGTAGGCAGTGCCAGGCTTCATGATGAGCACTGCCAGGTGGGCACTGTCATACTGGCACTACCCCATGGACACTGCCTGGCCAGGCCCCCCACCACCTCGGGGTTTCAATAGCCTCCGATCCCCCCGGCAAGGCCATCATGTCTGTTGTAGGTTGGTGAAGACCATGAGTGATTCTTATTGGCGAGAGAGGGGGGTAGTCCGGAAACAACCATGCATGTCACTAATATTTAAATTGGCTTCACGCCCTTCGAAGCTGATCGTGCCGGAAAAACACGGCCAGGAAGATGTTTTCGCCACCAGAGTAGTTAAGCCTCGCAGACTATCTTCCCGGCTTGCTGCGCCAATCGACTAGCGCTGTGGGTCAGCAAGATCATTCCCAGGGTCTATGAGGCAGGTAGAGATAGGCCACTGCAGCTAAACGAAAAGGCCTGGCTGAGGTGGCAGCTGAGGTCAGCAGGCATGACGTGGTCTAGCGCACATGGATACAGTATCGGAAAAGTTTCAGTAATCTTCTGCACTCAGCAAAGACGAGTCCTGAGTTGGCCTTGTTCAATGTGGAAAATTGTCCTTAGATGCACTCATGGCTATAGGAATCAGGGAGTCTCAGAACACATCTCTGCCTGTGTATGTTAAGGCTGTAGAGAAGATCTGAAGCCATGGGTCCATCAAAAGGTCAGGTGGGAATGTCCACATACCTCACGGGGGTGAAGGGAAATGGGGGACAGAATTACAGTGCTGGAGATGGAGGATTGGGTACTGAATGTAGCTTTGCACTTACAGGAGAAATGCAGCCATAACAACCTAGAGAGATATGCCACTATCGTGGGGGATGGAAAACGTGACAATCCTCACCAGCCGTGAGCTGGGAGCCCTGGAGCTGGAATGCGAGTGAGGAGAAAGTTCCTCAGGTCGCAGAGAGACTGGTGTCTTTGAGGAAGGTAAGAGTCCAGTGGGCAGAAGTGAGACAGACGGAGAGTGGAAAGAATGTGGGGTCATCTCATCCCTCATAAGGACTTCTAAGAAAAAGTGTCCAGTGACTCATCAATCACAAAGCCACTGTGATGCCATTAATATCACTCGCACCAGCCACATATCATGAACAATGATCATGTCATATAACTAATAGTACTGATCGATTGTTTTCCTTCCTCAGATCTTCCAGAGCCAGCTAGGAAGCCAATGACCCTCCCTTAACAACAGATCAGCCCCATTTAGTCTTTCTCTGAAATTCGATATTTAGTCCAAAAGTGTAACCTCTGACTTCTTACTCACTAGCTTTTCTTGGATTAATTTCAGTGGTCCTCTAATGCCATGCCCGTAGACCAATACTAAATCTGGTAGAATCATTTGGTGCATCCCTAATGACAAATAATATAAATGGAATCTCTTTGTCCCAATCATGAGGGTAATCTTGACTGTACACTCTCACCATTGTTTTCAAAGTTTGATGCCACCTTTCTAATGATCCCTGTGACTCTGGATTATACACCGATAATTTATATTGTTTATTTCTGGGCTATTCATGACTTCTTTAAATAATCCTGATATGAAATTTGACTTTTGATCTGATCGTATCTCTTTCAGTAAGCCAAATCTAGTAAAGACCTTGGTTAATTCCTCTACGACTCTCTTGGTTGTAATGGTTCTTAATGGTTTGGCTTCAGGAAATCTCGTGGATATATCCATAATCGTCAACAAGTATTGATTCCCACTTCACACTTCTGACAACAGTGCTAGACAGTCGACAAGAACCCCTTCTAAAGGTTCTTCGAAACCTAGAATAGTGATCAAAGGTCCTGGCTTTATTGAAGCCGGTAGTTTCACTGTTACTTGACGTGTGATATGTTCGACCAAATTCAATTATATCTTGATGTAATCCTGGTCAGTAAAACTGTTTCTTATCTTTCTTTGTGTTTTCTTTATTTCTAGATGTCACCCTAATGGAATTTCATGAGCTATCCTTAGAATTTATTTCTGATATTCAGGAGCTAATACAATTTGACACATTTCTGCCCATTTGCCTTCTGCACCAACATGGGTAGGTGCGCCATTTTCTCATTAATATGTGATCCTTAACATAATAACATTCAGAATACACTGAGCCTCCAATTCCAAATAAGCCATTGATAGATTTATTTTAATTTGGAACACACTGCTGTAATTCTATCACATTGGTTTCTTTCCCTTCATCTTTTCCATCCTCATTCAGCTTACTAAAGATCACGTCAGACAACCTTAACTTACTTTTCTCATCCTGTGCTCTTAACTCCTCTGTCTCTTGTCTTATCTTTTGTACCTGTGATCTAATTACTTTAAGAAGTCTCACAATACCAGGTTAAAGTCCAACAGGTTTATTTGGTAGCAAATACCATTAATTACTAATTACTTCACAGCCAGGAAACTTCTCAGGATGGTCTGTTTGCAATTTTTCTGTAGCTGGATTTTCTACCAGCCGTCCAACCACAGTAAGCATCACTACTATCTGTGACTGAACTATATCATTCCCTGGAATGAATTGAATCCCTGTAATGGGCAATGTTTTTACTACTCCTACAACCACTTCACCCATCTTCAAGCCACTCTTTAGGTTTATTTCCACCAAAGGAATTTTTCTTGTTTCGCTGTGAATAATGCTGACCAAAACCTCTTCCTTCAACATCCCTTCTGGATAACAAATATCCTTATCCCACAACATTAGGGATTGACTCATTCCTGTATCTCTTAAAATTTTAATATTTTTCACCATTCCATTTTGTATGCATGGAAAGACTTTTCGTTCACATACAAATTCCTAAACACATCAGCCACCTGCTAGTCACTCTGTCCCTGTACCATTTGTGCACACAACATTTTCACCCCTATTGTTTGTTCTTCTCTGTGTATAAACCCTATTGGCTTCTCTTGTTCTCCAGTCTCAGATTTAATAGTTCCTTTCTTAAGATTTATAACTCCAACCTCCAGCATAATGATTTGATGTGGCCCAGTTTATTACAATTGAAGTGTCTCTCATTCCTTCAGCACCATCTTTTTCATTTTGAGCTGAATTCGCCTTAGAATTTTCAACCACTCCCTCTCTTGCTTGTCTATCTTTTCTTGCATCTTTCCAGACTTTATCTTTCCCAGATTTAAAGTGTGTCACCAAAAAGGCCTTTGACCTACAAGCCAACTCAGCAAGCTCCACAGCTTGTCTTGCAGTTTTAACCCTTTGTTCCTCCACATGAATTCTTATCATTGCAGATAATGAATCTTTAAATTCTTCCAATAGAATTACTTTTCTAAGGGTCTCATAGGTTTCTTCCCATTCTAATACTCTCACCCACCTATCAAAATTACTTTGTTTAACCCTTTCAAATTCAATCTGAGTCAGTCAGACTGTTCTCTTACATTTCAAAACTTTTGTCTGTAAGTCTTGGGTATTAGCTCATAAGTACTGAATATAGATTTCTTCATTGCTTTGTACTCCCCAGATCTTTCCCCTGACAGAGACTCATTAACTTTACTAGCCCTATCTACAAGTTTACTCTATAAGAACAATGTCCATTTCATTTGTCTGGTTATTTTCTCAACGGAATTTGAAAATGCTTTGACATCCTTTTTGCCAAATTTTGAGAGTGCCCATACAAATCTAAACATCCCCCCACGAGGTTCATGACTAGAACTACTTTCATCCTCCACCTGCTCTGGTCTCTCTTTTCCCTCTGCCTGCATTTTAAGTTAAAATGCTCCCTGTTTTTCCTTTTCTGCCTCTGCCATTGCTAACTTCTGCATTTTCATTTCCTTTTGAAAAGCTCTCTCTTTTTCTTCTCTTTCTTCTCCCTGCATTTCAAGTTCAAGCTTTTTCATCTCTATTTCTTTCTCTTTTTCCACTTCTTTCTCCTCTTCATTTCTAGTTGTAATTGAATTTTGGTGAGTCAATTTCCTCACTTGTCTGACCACCTTTTTACATTTAAATGCATTGCCATTTCATCAATTACCTCAGCTTTCTTAATCGCTGTAGATAATCCTAATGTATTCGCCCATTCCATCAATTTAGTTTTCGGTACACTTTTGAAATTTTCCAAGGTTATATTGCCTACTCCCAAACAAATCTTGGCCAGTCAAGCCATTTTTGCAGTCGCTTTATGTAAATCACACACATCCTCCCTTGGTTCCATGTTTTCCTCACTTTCATTGTGCTTAAAAGTCACAAATTCTCTACACCCCAGGAATTATGCTATTTAAAATCCCAGCCAAGAGCCCCCATTTTTTGTTACGGACCCTGCTGACATTACTTATGAGGGTGTCCCAAAACCCAGAAGGGTAACTTGAAATACTGGTTCTTAGTGGTGTAGAAATCTTTTAGTATAATGTGAGGAGCTATGTACAATCCAGTGAGGAAACAGTCCAGTCATTGTGCGAGCAATTAATAAAGAATATTTATTAACCTCACAGGAAAAATAAAAACAGACACAACAAGAAGGACTATAATACAATATGACACTTAAGTACATTGATGGCGATACACACATAATTTCACATGAGACACCTCCTTTTTCCAAACAACATCCAATATTAAGTATATGTGAGGTTATTCACTTTGGAAGCAAAAACAAGAAGGCAGATTACAACCTGAATGGTTTAAATTGGGAGAGGGGAGTGCGCAGTGGGACCTGGGTGTCCTTGTGCACCAGTCACTGAAGGTAAGCATGCAGGTGCAGCAGGTGGTAAAGAAGGCAAATGGTATGTTGGCCTTCATTGCGAGAGGTTCGAGTACAGGAGCAGGGATGTGTTGTTGCAATTATACAGGGCCTTGGTGAGGCCACATCTAGAATATTGTGTGCAATTTTGGTCTCCTTTTCTGAGGAAGGATGTTTTTGCTCTCGAGGGAGTGCGGTGAAGGTTTACCAGGCTGATTCCGGGGTAAGCTGGACTGATGTGTGAGGAGAGATTGACTAGGTTAGGATTGTTTTCACTGGAGTTCAGATGAATGAGGGGGGATCTCATAGAGACTTATAAAATTCTAACAGGACTAGACAGGGTAGATGCAGGAAGGATATTCCTGATGGTGGGCAAGTCCAGAACCAGGACTCACAGTCGAAAGATTCGGGTAGATCATTTAGGACGGAGGTGAGGAGACATTTCTTCACCCAAAGAGTGGTGAGCCTGTGGAATTCATTACCACAGGAAGAAGTTGATGCCAAAACATTGAATGTATTCAAGAGGCAGCTAGATATAGCATTTGAGGCTAATGGGATCAAAGGTTATGGGGAGAAAGCAGGATTAGGCTAATGAGTTGGATGATCAGCCATGATCGTAATGAGTGGCAGAACAGGCTCGAAGGGCCAAATGGCCTCCTGCTGCTCCTATCTTCTATGTTTCTATGTAACTCTATCAGCTAAATCCGGCAAATAATTACCACATAAAGCTGAATGGGGCCATGTCTGGGAAATAGTCTTCAGGTTCAGTGAAGGTGGAAAATGGCTACTTCTTTCATGACACTATATCTGCAACTGCTGCAGTTTTGATGTTAGTTGTCTCTCCTTTCTTTTTCCCTTTAATTAGTGTTCTACAGTTATACTATTTATTTCCCTTTGATGTGATTCACGCCGTGGAGTTGGCTTTTGGCAGTTACATGTCAATTTCCTTATTTCTCCACATTGAAGTTACCCTTTCTGTAGCCCCATTGTTTTCTCTAGTCACACTTGTTTTTCCACTGAAAAGCTCATTTGCATCTCATCCGTTCTCCTGCCCCTAATCAACTGCCTGTTTTATATTATTTTAGTCATTGTTTCATTTTGTTTTTTCATTGTAATTTCCTCCAATTCTAAACAGCCATTGAGACAGAGGATCAATCATGGTCATATTGAAAGGCAGAGCAGGCTCATGAGGCCGAATAGCCCGCTCCTATTTTCTATCTTTCTATGAGGGATCTATGATGGGGGTCTGTTAATGTCAAGGATATCTATGATGGATGTATGTGTGGTGAACCATCGTTGGTTCCCATTGGATAGTACTGAGCCAGGGGCTGGCCAGTACTACAAGGATGTACATATGTTACTGTTGGGTTGTGCTATTGTTGCTGCTGGGGTTAGGGTGGGGTTGTTACACCTTTGTACTGTAGTGTTGTGGCACATCCCAGTCGGGCTCCGCCTCCTGGGAGAGGTATAAGAGTCCCTGCTCTGGCCGGGACCCCTTCAGTCTGGGATAGTGTATATAATTACTGGCTGCTTCATTACAGTAAATAAAAGCCTTTCATTTACCGAGCTTCAGGCCTCGTGTTTGAGTAGCGCATCAATTTTATTTACTGTCGTTAAACTCTCGTCAAAGAAAAAAAAAGAGAGAGTATGGAGCAAATTCTGAAGCCGGAACGCCTTACACTAGATCCACGTGCGGTGGGCGCTTCTAACACCTTCGACCACTGGCTGAAGTGTTTCGAAGACTACCTGGCAGCCTCCGCAGCGGTCACCACAGATGATGACAGACTCCGGGTCCTCCATGCGAGGGTAAGCGACACTGTCTACCTCGCGATCCGTGCGGCCACCGATTATACTAAGGCCCTCGAGCTTCTGAAGAAGCGCTATATCAAACCACCCAATGAAATACATGCACCTCCTAGCCACTCGACGACGGCAGTCTGGCGAAACGATGGAGGAATATGCGAACGAGCTCCTACAGCTAGCCAGGGGCTGTAACTGCAAAGCTGTGTCGGCTGAGCAGAGCATGAACGACCTCGCCCGAGATGCGTTTGTGGCGGGGGTCGGATCGTCGTACATTCGACTTAAACTGTTGGAGAAGGGTAACCTTGATCTTACCCAGGCCATCGAGCTAGCAGAGATGCTCGAGACGGCCTCCAAAAGCTTAGTATTATATCTGGAGGACCATGTGGAGACAACGTGGCAGGAGCAGTCGCCAATCCCTCCTCGTCCCTCGGGTTCGAAATGCTGCGTAATGGCATGCTCACACTCGGGCCAGACGACGGCAGCAGCCCCGGGCGGCTCGCGGTGCTATTTCTGTGGGGGAGCGAAGCATACTCGGCAACGGTGTCCCGCTAAAGCTGTGTTGTGCACCGCATGCGGTAAAAAAGGGCACTATTCGAAAGTGTGCCGATCTAAACCCAGGAACGGCAGTGTGGCCTGCAATTCTTCAGAGCTCGGGTCTTCGTCGCGAAGTCATCGCGGGGTTCGTCCACGTGGAGGCCAGGACGACGCCATTACGGTCGACGGAGTCGGAGGAGTGTGACCACCAGGGGTCGCTGAGTTTGGCGCCCTCACCCACGTGCGACTCATGGGAGCGGCCATGTTGGTCGACACTGACCACGAACGACCAGCAGGGGTCCTCCTCATCGATTTCAGCTGCCTGCAGTGGCGCTCATGAACCAACGGTGGCATCGATCATCCTGGATCAGGCCAAGCCTCATAGACTTGACAAATCTATGATGAATATCCAGGTAAATGACCACGTGATTTATTGTCTGTTTGACAGCGGGAGCACTGAGAGCTTTATCCACCCAGACACTGTGAAGCGGTGTGGACTCCAGATTCAACCTGCCAAACAGACAATCTCTATGGCATCAAGGTCCCGGTCTGTTGCCATGCTAGGGAGTTGCGTGGTAACTTTGAAGGTGCAAGGCACAGTTTACGAGCGTTTCAAGCTCCTAGTGTTGCCGTATCTTTGCGCGCCAATACTTCTCGGACTAAACTTCATGGTCCACTTGAGGAGTGTAATCCTACAGTACGGTGGGCCACTTCCTTCACTGGCAGTGGGAAAACAGCAGCAGCCTCCAAATTGCCCAACGCGCCCTGCCTGCAGCCTCTCGACGCTGAAGATCACCACACCCTCCTTGTTCCAGAATCTTGTGCCAGGCTGCAAGCCCATCGCGACTAAAAGTAGGCGTTACAGCGCTGAGGATCGGACCTTCATTAGATCTGAGGTTCAGCGGCTCCTCAAAGAAAGGATCATACAACCCAGCGCTAGTCCGTGGAGAGCGCAGGTCGTGGTGGTCAAGAGCGGGAACAAACACCAGATGGTCATTGACTACAGTCAGACCATTAACCGATATACGCAGCTGGATGCGTATCCTCTCCCGCGCATATCTGATATGGTCAATCAGATTGCGCAGTACCGGGTGTTCTCCACCATAGACCTCAAGTCTGCCTACCACCAACTCCCCATTCGCCCAGAGGACCGACAATACACGGCTTTTGAGGTGGATGGTCGCTTGTATCACTTTCTCAGGGTTCCCTTTGGTGTCACCAATGGGGTCTCGGTCTTCCAGCGTGCTATGGACCGAATGGTGGACCAGAACGGGCTGCGGGCTACCTTTCCGTACCTGGATAATGTCACCATCTGCGGCCATGACCAGCAGGACCACGACACGAATCTCCTGAACTTCCTACGCACTGCATCTCGCCTGAACTTGACCTACAACAGGGAGAAGTGTGTGTTTCGTACGTGCCGGTTAGCCATCCTAGGATACGTGGTGGAAAACGGGGTCATTGGCCCTGATCCAGACCGTATGCGCCCCCTTTCTGAACTTCCCTTGCCTGCTAGTGCAAAAGCACTGAGAAGATGCTTAGGCTTCTTCTCTTATTATGCGCAGTGGGTTCCCAACTACGCGGACAAAGCCCTTCCGCTCATTAAGTCCACGACTTTTCCCCTAACGCTAGAGGCCCGATTGGCCTTCGATAAATTGAAAGCCGACATCGCGAAAGCTACGATGCACGCTGTAGACGAGTCCATCCCCTTTCAGGTGGAAAGCGATGCATCTGATTTCGCCCTGGCTGCCACACTTAACCAGGCGGGCAGGCCCATCGCGTTTTTTTCCCGCACCCTCCAAGGCCCTGAAATTCGGCATTCAGCGGTGGAAAAGGAGGCCCAGGCCATTGTGGAGGCCGTCAGGCACTGGCGCCATTACTTGGCGGAAAAACGGTTCACCCTGATCACGGACCAGCGGTCTGTGGCGTTCATGTTTAACAACACGCAGAGGGGCAAGATCAAGAGTGACAAGATCTTGCGGTGGAGAATTGAACTCTCCACCTATAACTACGACATCATGTACCGTCCAGGGAAACTCAATGAGCCCTCGGATGCCCACTCGCGTGGAACATGCGCTAGTATACAGGAGGACCGTTTGCAGGCCCTCCATAATGACCTATGCCATCCTGGGGTCACTCGGCTCTACCACTTTATAAAAGCCCGCAACCTGCCTTACTCGGTGGAGGACTTCAGGTCAGTAACAAGGAGCTGTCGGGTTTGCGCGGAATGCAAACCGCACTTTTACCGACCTGACCGGGCACATTTAGTCAAGTCCACTCGTCCCTTCGAGAGACTGAGTGTCGATTTTAAGGGCCCCCTTCCCTCAACAGATCGGAATGTGTACTTCCTCAATATCATTGACGAGTACTCGAGGTTCCCTTTTGTTGTTCCCTGCTCTGATACATCCGCTGCCACGGTTATCAAGGCATTCCGTGATCTCTTTACCCTGTTCGGGTACCCCGGCTACATCCATAGCGACAGGGGCTCGTCGTTCATGAGCGATGACTTGAGGCAATTCCTGCTCTCATACGGGATTGCCTCTAGTAGGACCACGAGCTACAACCCTAGGGGTAACGGACAGGTGAAACGTGAGAATGCTACAGTCTGGAAGGCTGTCTTACTGGCGTTGAAGTCAAAAGGTCTTCCAGTCTCCCGTTGGCAAGAGGTGCTCCCTGATGCGCTCCATTCTATTCGCTCCCTCCTGTGTACGGCAACCAATGCTACTCTCCACGAGAGGATGTTCTCATTCCCTCGGAAGTCTTCCTTGGGGACCTCATTACCGTCTTGGTTGACGTACTCAGGACCCGTCCTCCTGCGGCGACATGTAAGGGCCCGCAAGTCTGACCCGTTGGTCGAACAGGTCCATCTCCTCCACGCCAACCCTCAGTATGCCTATGTGGCATACCCTGACGGGCGAGAGGATACGGTCTCGATCCGAGACCTGGCGCCAGCAGGGGACGTAGCAACCCCTGTCGCTCCCATACCCCCTGTTACAAACCCTTTATCTCTTGTTTCTTCCCCGGACACGGTGCGGGCAGCATCGGGACCATTGCTTAACCATTTTACTCCCATGTACAGCTTGCCTGAGCCCAGAAGATGGTCGCCACTGCAGGGCGTGTCAGGATCCCATGGACTACCATCACCTCAGGGTCAACCGACCTGTGAGTCTGTGGAAGAACAGCTGGATGCCGCCTTGGGGAGAACGCCACCGCAAGTGCCTACTCCGGTATCACCGCCGGTATTGAGGAGGTCACAACGACGGTGCAGTCCCCCTGACCGTCTGAACTTATAGACTGCTGACACTTTATTCTGTTTTTTGTACCCCGCCGGCCTTTGTTCTCAAAGGAGGGGTGAATGTGGTGAACCATCGTTGGTTCCCACTGGATAGTACTGAGCCAGGAGCTGGCCAGTACTACAAGGATGTACATATGTTACTGTTGGGTTGTGCTATTGTTGCTGTTGGGGTTAGGGTGGGGTTGTTGCACCTTTGTACTGTAGTGTTGTGGCACATCCCAGTCGGGCTCCGCCTCCTGGGAGAGGTATAAGAGTCCCTGCTCTGGCCAGTCTGAGATAGTGTATATAATTACTGGCTGCTTCATTACAGTAAATAAAAGCCTTTCATTTACCGAGCTTCAGGCCTCGTGTTTGAGTAGCGCATTAGTATGTGATGAGTAGGACTGTGACAATGTCTGTTGTGACAGGATGAGTTTACGATGGGCACTCTGTGTTTGGTCCCTGTAAGAAGTCTCACAACACCAGGTTAAAGTCAAACAGGTTTATTTGGTAGCAAACACCATAAGCTTTCGGAGCGCTGCTCCTTCGTCAGATGGAAGAATCTGACGAAGGAGCAGCGCTCCGAAAGCTTATGGTGTTTGCTACCAAATAAACCTGTTGGACTTTAACCTGGTGTTGTGAGACTTCTTACTGTGTTCACCCCAGTCCAACGCCAGCATCTCCACATCATTTGGTCCCTGTGACAGGAGGGTTTATATTTTGAGGGCAGCATGGTGGCACAGTGATTAGCATTCACCTGCCTCACAGCGCCAGAGACCTGGATTCAATTCTGGCCTTGGGTGACTGTGTGAAGTTTGCACACTTCCCCCCGTGTCTGTGTGGGTTTCCTCTGGGTGCTCCAGTTTCCTCCCACAGTCCAAAGATTTGCAGGTTAGGTGGATTGGCCATGCTAAATTGCCCCTTATTGTCCCAAGATGTGTAGGTTAGATGGATTAGCCATGGTAAATGTGTGCGGTACAGGGATAGGGCAGGGGAAAGGGCCTGGGTAAGATATTCTGTCCCAGACTGGGTGCAGACTTGATGGGCCGAATGGCTTCCTTCTGCACTGTAGGGTTTTATCTGTTTAATAGAAAAGCTTTGCCCGGCAGTTTTCTAGTTATGGCAGGGTTAGTACTGGGGGAGTGCTACTGATCTCAGTAAAGCTAAAGTTTATTTATTTGTCACAAGTCGATTTACATTAACACTGCAATGAAGTTACTGTGAAAATTCCCTGCTCGCCACACTCAGGCGCCTGTTCGGGTGCACTGAGGGAGAATTTAGCATGGCCAATCCACCTAGCCTACACAGTTTTGGATTGTGGGAGGAAACCGGAGCACCTGGAGGAAACCCACGCAGACACGGGGAGAACATGCAAATTCCACACAGACAGTGACCCAAGCCGGGAATCAAACCTGGGTCCCTGGCGCTGTGAGACGGCCACTGGGTGAGACGGCTGTGAGATGGGCACTGTGCCGCCCAGTACTACCAGCGGGTCAGTGCTGAGGAAATCTACACTGTTGGAGTGTCAGCACTGAGGGAACACTGCACTGTTCCCCTTTACATGAGATATTAAACTAAATCTGCGTTTGACCTCTCAGGTGTTTCTAAGGAATTAGAAATGAATATTTTTCCACCCCATGTCCTCTGTGCTGGTCTTCCCATCTCCCTGCGTGAGGATCTCTGCATACGAAAACTAGCTAATTCCAGGTCCTTTGAGACACAATTTCAGTTAAAAACCATCAGAAAGTAAATGTACCCCATACGCTGCGAATATGTTGTGAGTATTTGTGGCATATTCAAGGCCTGACTGATCTGTGCTGTGTTTAAGGTTAAATTCTGGGATTAGATGCTGGATGAGTAATTCCCGCAGGAGTGTATTCTGACCTCTCTGAGTTAATGAGGGCCCCGTGATCATAACAAATTCATTAACATCACTGGGAATTGGAGTCCTGGCAAACGTTTCAGGATTGGTATTCTGGGTATGTTTTATGATTGGGTTGTGTGGGGATGGAGTCCAGAGCTGGGGAGCCCTGAAGATCACATGCCTGGAGCAGCATTTCTTGTACATGCTTATGTGTATGAGTGTGTGTGCCTGTGTGTATGTTTTCAAGCATATGTACAAGCATTCGTATGCATGTTCAAGACTGTGTGCATCAGCATGTGGGAGCAGGTGTACAAATGCATGCATGTGTTTCTACATGTAAATCTGCCACAAATTACATCCTGTGGACTGTGATTGAGGTAATCTTTCCCTCCTCATTTTTCTTGCCTTTTTGCAGCCTTTGATATGGTTGACCACACCATACCGCTCCAGTGTCTCTCCTCTGCCATCCAGCTGGGTGGGACTGCATTCAACCGATTCCATTCTTATATTTTCATTTGTTTTCAAAACCCTCAATGGCCAATCCCTCCTTGTCTCTGCAACCTCTGATAGCCCCACAACTCACAAAGGGCTCTGTGCTCCTTCAGTTCTGACCTCTTGCTCATCCCTTATTTTAATCACTCCACAACTGGCAGTCATATTTTTAGATGCCTGGATCCTTAAGACCTGGACTTTTCTTCCTAAATCTCTCTACCTTTCTCTCCTACTTTCCTTGCTTTGTGTCACCTTTCCTGATATCTCATGCGGCTGGATGTCAAATTTTGTTTGATAATGATCCTGTGAAGAGTCTTGGAGAACATTCTTATGTTAAAGGTACAGTATCAATGCAAGTTGTTATTGTTGTTTTTGTTGTTGTATGTGCATGCGTATGTGTGAGCATGTGTTAGTGTGTGTGCGGATTATCACATTCCACACAATAAGCTAGTTTTCATGTCCTGTTGCTGTTCAGCTTTTAATGGTTAAGATTTGTTGCAAATGTAACCAGAATCTTGTAATAGCAGCCAACTTCACTGGCTTCATTCATTTGAACATTAAGCAAGCTGTCGAGAGGTTAGAATGTCCGTGAGCTGTTTTTATTTCTGGGATGTGTGATGGAGAATTAGGGCATGTATGATCTTTGCATTTTTGGACTTGTTGCTTGGGTCATTGAATCCCCCAGGATATTAGTTAATTGTTGTTCATGAAGAGGACAGACCTTACATGCTCTGTAGGAGGAAAAATATTTTCCAATTTGTATTGGGTAACGAGGGTGCTGACAAAAGCAATTTAATGTTGGACTGATCCAAGTCTCTTCCTCTCAGGGCTGCTCTAACAGGCTCCAGCTGGTAAAACCTGGGCACTTTCCCATCTTCTGTTACTAGTTCTAATCCCAGTTAATAGAGTAAGAGATTTGGGAAACATTCAACTATTCACATTTCTGGAATTTACTGAACCTTGAGTTCCTCGTAGTTGTGGAACAGATTCCAGCCACCTGCCACAAAATCCCTGGTTAAAACCATTTAATCCCACAGACGGTGAACACAATAACAGGATAATCTACATGGAAACTTTCAGGGACATAACTCTCACTTTCTCTCCCTTGCTGTCTGTCTGTAACATTCATTCTTTCTATATCTCTCACAGTGTAGAGGGAGTTTCACTCTGAGTCTAACATGTGCCTCACCCACCCTGGGGACTTGACTCTGTAGGGGGAGTGTAGAAGGAGCTTTACTCTGGATTTAAACAGTGTTGCACCTTTCCTGGAAGTGTTTGATGAGGCAGTGTAAAGTTAGATAGTTACATAGGGCGGAATTTTCTCACCCTGTCATGGTGGGCCGGAAAGTGCGGCAAACCATTCAAAACTCCAGTGACTTTGGTGGGTGAAGTCTCTGCCTAAGGGGTATATACAGCGGAGAATCAGACATCTTGGTCCAACTAGTCTTTGCTGGGATTTATGCTCCACACAAGTCTCTTCACAAACTACTTCATCGAACCCTATCACTATATCCTTCTGTTTCTCTCTCTCTCATGTCCTTTTCTAACTTTCCCCTAAAGGCATCAATGCTAGTTGACACAGTTACTCCTTGTAGTAGTAAGTTCCACATTCTAACCACCACTCTGATGAAAGTAATTTCTCCTGAATGTCCTATTAGATTTATCAGTGACTATCTTATATTTATGGCCACTAGTTTTGGATTCCGGTACATGAGGAAACAACACCTTTACATCTGTTTTCAAACCCTTTCAAAATCTTAAAGTCCTTTAGTTCATCCCTCTGTTTAGTTCTCCAGAGAAAAAAGCCCCAGCTTGTTCAGCCTTTCTTGATAATTACAAACCTCTCAGTTCTGACATTGTCCTTGTGAATCTTTTTTTGCAATTTCTCCAGTGTCTTTATATCCTTTTCATAACATGGAAACCAGAACTGTGCACAGTAGTCCAAGTGTGATCAAACCAAGATTCTATATGGTTCTGCTTTTCATTCTATCCCTGTGGAAATTAACTCCAGCACTTGTATCTTTTAAATGGTCTGATTAAGTTGCTTTTAGTGAAGAGTGTATCTGTAATCCAAATCCCTCTGTTCTTGTACTCCTGTTAGACTCTTATTGCCAAGCTGTATTTGGCCTCCCTATCTTCCTACCACCTCACCCATATGTAGATTGGAAATTTGTTAATATACAGCCATCCTTCAAGTTTATTCATGCATTTCTTCACAGTGTTACCTATATTCCCCAGTTTGGTGTCACTGAAGTTTTGAAATCGTACTTCTAATTCCGAGTCCAAATGATTAATGTAAATGGTGAACAACAGTGGTCCCAGCACCAATTCTTTTGTCAGTCTGAATAAATACCCCCAATCTCTATGCTCTATTTTCTATTTTGTAACCAGCTTGAAATGCCTGTTTCCTTCACCCCATGTAACATGAGTCCACCATGTGGTACCTTATTGAAAGCTGTTAGAAAATCTAAATGTATAACCTCTATTATGTTACCCCTCTCTATTTTTTCTGTTACTTCTTCAAGTAATTCAACAATAACCAAGGGTGACCTTTCCTTTTAAAATCTGTGCTCACTTACTTAATTTTATTTTCAATTTCCGGATGTTTCTTTGTTACATCTTTGATAAAGGATGCCATTAGCTTTCCTGCCACTCACATTAAGCTAATTGGTCTGTAGTTCTCTGGACTTGTCCTTTCATTTTATGCGTAGGAACAACAATAGCTGCCCTCTGGCACTATTCCCATTTTTAAAATATTGTTGAAAACAGAGATATGTTGCCGAAGCTTTCCCCTCTTGCACACATCAGGACAAATGTGAGAATACCAAATATCAAACAATTACAACAATTTATACTCCAGGAGAAAAGGATTGCTGATTGTCCCCTTTGCACAAGCTGAGTCTGATTGGCCAGGGTGTTGCCATGGAAAAAGTAACAGGGAACCTTATTTTTCCCAAGCTCCCTTGTCCTTTTTCTGACGAGTTTTTATACATGGGTAATAGTCTCTCTGCTATCTTTTCTATAACTTATTTTAATGTGTGTTAATACAATTCATCCAGACTGGGGGTTTTATTCTCTCTATGTTTGACTGGGTTATCCAGTTGAAGTCTTCTGTAGTCATTATGGAATGTCTTTTGTTCATTTCTTAGATTTGTTTGCATATTTTTCTTCCACTTCCCTTCCACAGGTAAATGGTTGGCAGTTTACTCCTGGAAGTGTGATTGAGCCCATCTTATCCTTTATCTCAATCCATATGGTTTCTGTTTCTATCTTAATATTAAGTTTCTTTATCTAATGTCATGTTATCTCTATATCTCTACCTTTTTCTTTCCCTATCTTTTCTCAACATGTTATATAGCCTACAATATTTAACAGCTAGTCCTATCTTTATTAAATCATGTTTCAGTTATCCCAAGCACATCTAACTCCTTGTTACAGGTTATTGCCTCCAAATAGGCATTTACTCTGTATCCTCTTTGTACGCTATTGTTTATAGTTATATCTTAAAACTCTGTTAACTGGTTTCACTGCAATAAATTAATTCATGAATTGCATGCCAATAGGGAATGATCTTACCGGAGTTTGGCAAACTGTTGGTTTCGGTGAGAAAAGTGGAATGAATCCTGCTGACGGCCCTGGGGTAATTTCTGATGGGATCTTGAGTCCCATTGAGAAAAGCTCATATGACCACAAGAATAACGCCATGACTGCGACGGCCTCCTGATTCGCCCACCATGGCTCAACTTAATCACGCCAACCACTAGAGATCTTCATTTAAACAGCTCCCCAGCACTTGTTTCACAGCTACCGCAAGGGATGGCTGGAAGACAGCATCGTGATTCTCAGAGAGAACCCTAACCAGACTTACTTCTCAATGGCGTGCAGCAGAAACGGGATGCACTCTACCCCGCTCCAGGAAAAGGCCTCCCACCAATGTCACCGACCCTGCCTGGGATGCAATGGCAGCCCTGGTGAGTGCAAACTCACTGTTAAAGAGGATGGGGCATCAGTGCCACAAGAAGATGAATGATCTTCTGTGCTCAGCCAGGGTAAGTCAGCCTCATGCAGTCTTTTTCTGGACCCCCTCACACACCCCTCGCAGCTCCACCTTTATCTCTCACCCAACCACCTCAAGCTTTGCCAACACCTGTAAGGAAGCCCTCCTCCCCCCTCCCCAATCACCATGCTCTCCCCCCCTCTACTCGCTGCCATGCTCCTTACACTCCAGCTCCCACTCAAAACCCACGCCTGCCACACCTCATCATCATCTTAAATGTCAACACTGCCGCCTACACTCTCCCTATCTCAGGACAAAATAAATCGCAACAAGCGTCAGCAAGCCCACCCAGCTGGAGTAATGCCAGAGCTCAGCACCCTCGCGCCATTTGAAAAGAGAGCCCTCGAGCTGGCCAGGTGGAGGAAGACGCGCCTACACTGATGGTGAAGTGGGGGCAGCAGACAAACATGAGACTCCTCAAGCCTCAAGTGAGTAATCAATGTTCCCTCCTTTGTCCCCTATAATGCACTAATGCCACCTCTCTTCTCTTTCAGGAAAAGCAGGTCGGACCATCCTCATGCTCCCTAGACCCATTGGACATGATCAGCTCCGTGGGAGACTTCACAGACTCCACCATTGAAGATGAATGATCTTCTGTGCTCAGCCAGGGTAAGTCAGCCTCATGTCACAGCTGTCACCTGCACCCGGCACCAGCGCAGATCTCATACCTCGGTGGGATCACTAAGTAGATCCCACCAAGGCTTTTGGGTCACTCACTGGTGAGCACCTCACAGCTGAAGATTCACAGCAGGTTGAGGCAGGGATGTTCCGGAGAACCAGCACTCAGAGGGATGCTGGAGGCCAGGCGTGCCCCTGGGTCAGGTCATCCCAGAGCTGATGGAACTGCAAAGGCAGAGTCACGGGCATCATGAAGGATGACAGCATCACTCCTCGGACTGCAAGGCTGATTAGAGGAGTCCCATCACCTTCTGTCCAAGGAGGTGGTGCCGTCACTATAGTGCAGTGAGGCCAACACTGCAAGGTTGGTGTCCACAGTGGAGACCTTGGCACAGGACATGCATTCCATGGCAGGAGATGTCTGTACCATGGTTCACCTCATGACCTCCATGTCTGAGGGCATGAAATCCATAGTGCAGGGCTTTAACTGCATGGTGTAGGCACTGGTGGGAATCCATGAGTGTCTGCACTAGAGGACAGTGGGGCTTCTGGACCTCACTCTAATTGTCCCTCTATCCCATGGAAGACCGCTGGGCCCATTGGGCATCCAAAGGGATGGGGATTGTCTGGTGCACAGCCCGAGGCCTCTCACTCAGGAGACCCTGGAAGTATCCAGCCTATCTGCGTCCCCCCTTCCTGTGAGCGACACTCCTCCAGCCCCATACACTGGTGAGGGCAACACTGCAATACCCGTGCTGCCCGAAAGCAGGCCGGGGCCCTCAAGATCCAGGCCCCCCAGGGGACACCCACCAAGGCAATCTCAGGCAACAGGACATGGAAGTGAACAGGCTTCCTCAGCCTCAGCTGTGGATTCTGGGGAAGTTCCTAGATGTAGTGAGAGGGTGAGGAAGATTAAGGATCGATCGACACCTGATTGGCACGGGTGAAAGTAGGCACAAGTATAGCAAGGTCAGCACTGTACGCCAGTGCCAGCTGAATATTTAGTGCGGCCTCAATATCCAAAGTGAGTGGATATGTTGAAACATTCAAATTAGATTTCCACCCTTCACTGGCCTCTTCCACGTCACTCCACAGGCGAGGGTCAGTTAAAATCGGAACAGGCAATCTCACGTTTTTCTGAACTCTCCATATTTTGAACACATTCCCGTAGACAGAGAGTGGGCTCAAGATCCCATCCTTATATTTTCACTGATTCTCGCCTCCTGATTTCATGGTTTATATTTGAAAACTTTTTACCACATGCAGACAGATACATACACACAGGTCAAGGTGCTAAAGGCTGTATCTGTGTAGAATGCAGTTGGATGTGCGATCATTAATCAAGTAAATGAGCTATGAGGTGAAAGTGGTATGGGGATAATTAATAAACCGCCCCTAGAATAATTAACTCACAATATCTCTGCAGTCTAATGAAGAGTAAAAAGGTCACATTGTTGTCTCTGAACATTGACCTATCCCCATCCAACAGAGAGCTACTTAACCGTGTGAGATCAAGCTTAGACACCCACATAATGAGCAGTGCCAAGAGTGTGTCCCAGGCGGTGAGACAACCCCAGATGGTGAGTCTGTCCAGAGAAAACAGAACTTTGATGCTTATGGTAAAGATACTGTGGATAGAGAGAGAGAGAGAAAGACAGGCTGACAGAGACAGGGAGAAACAGAGAAAGAAAATATGGTTGGGGGAGAGAGAGACAGGAAAATAGAAATACAGAGAAAAAAAGAGAGTCCTAACTCTGTGTGAGATTGAGGGTGAGTCCTGGGATCTGTCACTCTCCATGCTCTCTCTAGCAGTCTGTGTCTCCTTAATCCTAACTTTCTCTGTCAGTCTCATTCTCTTGCTCCATCTCGCATTCTCTCTCATTCTCCCTCTTTCTCTCCCTCATCTCTAGCTCTGTTCTGTCTCTCATTTCCTGTCTCTCTTGTTCCCCCATCTCTTACTCTTGTCACTCTCTTGCTGTCTCTCACAATGTCTTTCTCATTCTCTCCATTCTTTCAGTCTCTTCTTATCTCTCCCCCTTATTCCCAATTTCTGATGTTTCTGGTCCTTTAACTAACTTCAGAACTGTGCTGAGAATTTGTGATGTTGGAATCAAGTGAGGCTAGAAACTAGTGCAACAAGTGAGCAAGAATCGAGTGAGGCTGGGGTCAGGCAGGATTGAGTGAGGATCAAGAAAAGATTGGGCAGAAATAAACTGAGGCTGGAATCAAGCAAGGATTGGATAGGGAATTGACTGTCGGGGCTCACACTCCATTATTATTAATGCTCTGTGACTAGGGGACAGTGCAGACGTTTGGGAAGGGACTATACATGGAAAAATTGAATATTGCTCTCTCATATCTGATTCCCCCTCTGGGTCTTCCTTGGTCTGTTTTTTTAATCCGAGCTATTTTGAGCTTTGGCATAACTCATTCTCCAGCTGTGAGTTTATCCTACAAACGATGGCCCCATGTTGTTCCACCGACTGTGCAAGGTAGATAATGAATGGCTCCACATTGTAGGATCAATCAAGAGTTAAGATTGTCACAAACACCAGGGATTTTCAAACAGTGGTTCCTGTCTGTGTGTCAGATGAATTTCCATGGCCATTATCCCTCAGAAATATCACTAAAAACAGATTATCTGGTAATTTATCAGACTGTTGTTTGTGAGATCCTATTATCACATTAACTAGTGACTCATCTCCAAAATTCTTTGAATGTTGGCTGTTTTCTGAGAGTTATGATCAGGTGTGAGATAAAGAAATCTTTCTGTTGGACCCAGTAATTAGCTGTTCATTTCAGAATTTAAAGCCCGCCAATCCCTCGGGGCAGGAGTGCAACCAGACTGCTGCTCGGATCTATAATGAGGAGAAGATCGCATACAGGAACTTCCAGGTGAGTCACAATATCATGAGAGGTGGCACTGGGACAGAGACCAGTACCAGGGGATGTGGGTGTGGGTGTGTGTGTGTGTGTGTGTGTGTGTGTGTGTGGGGGGGGGGGGGGGGGGGGGGGATATGGTGTGAGTTGCACAGGGAGAAAGAACAGCTCCTGAAAAAAATAGTATGGGCTTGAGCAGAGCAGTACCAGGGAGTGCAGAGCAGTACCAGTGGGGTGGAGCAGGAGTGCAGAGCAGTACTCCAGGGGAGAGATCAATACTGGGGTGGGAGTGCAGAGCAGTACCAGTGGGTGGAGCAGGAGTGCAGAGCAGTACTCCAGGGGAGAGATCAATACTGGGGTGGGAGTGCAGAGCAGTACCAGTGGGTGGAGCAGGAGTGCAGAGCAGTACTCCAGGGGAGAGATCAATACTGGGGTGGGAGTGCAGAGCAGTACCAGTGGGGTGGAGCAGGAGTGCAGAGCAGTACTCCAGGGGAGAGATCAATACTGGGGTGGGAGTGCAGGAATACCAGGTTGGGGGGGAAGAACAGAGCAGTATCTAAAGGTTGAGAGTAGTACGTGGCTGTGTTTGGGGTTGAGAGGGGGGCGGTTATCGGAGGTGATAGGGCAAGTATAGGAGTATCCAAGGGATGGGGAGACATTATTGGTCGGGAGGGGGTGGGAGTGCAGTGAGGTTACATGACTGCTTGAACCCACAGTGAGAGCATTTGAACGGCCTCTCATCAGTGTGAACCCTTTGATGGGTCACCAGCTCCCCAGAGGCACTTCCCACATCTGGGCAGTCAAATGGTCTCTCCCCCGTATTAATTCGCTGGTGTGTCAGCAGGTTGGATGACTTAGTGAACTCCTTTCCACACTGGAAGCAGCTGAATAGTTTCTCCTGAGTGTACAGTGCTGATGTACAGTGAGTTGAGATGAGTGCCTGAACCCAGTTCCTCAGTGAATGGTCTCTCACTCACTGTGAATACATTGATGGGTCATCAGCTCCCCAGAACTTTGAAAGCACTTCCCACAATCTGGGGATTTAAAAGTCACTCATCTGTGTGAACTCACTGGTGTGCCAGCAGTTGAGGTGCATGAATAAGCGTTCTCCAACGCGGCCTTCACGAGACACGACAACACAGAGTCGCTGAGCAGAGACTGATAGCCAAGTTCCGCACACATGAGGACGGCCTCAACCAGGATCTTGGGTTCATGTCACACTATCTGTAACCCCTATGACTTGCCTGGGCTTGCAAAATCTCACTAACTGTCCTGGCTGGAGACAATACACATCTCTTTAACCTGTGCTTAACCCTCTCTCCACTCACATTGTCTGTACCTTTAAGACTTGATTACCTGTAAAGACTCTCATTCCGACCATTATTTTGTAAATTGAGTTTGTGTCTTTATATGCCCTGTTTGTGAACAGAACTCCCACTTACCTCATGAAGGAGCAGCGCTCCGAAAGCTAGTGGCTTTTGCTACCAAATAAACCTGTTGGACTTTAACCTGGTGTTGTGAGACGTCTTACTGTGTTTACCCCAGTCCAACGCTGGCATCTCCACATCAGATACATGAATAAGCAGAGAATAGAGGGCTATGGACCGCGTAGAGACAAAAGGTCTTTAGTTTAGAAAGGTGTCATGCGTCGGTGCAGGCTTGCTGGACCGAAGGGCCTGTTCCTGCGCTGTACTGTTCTTTGTTCTAACTGACACATGGGGAGAGCAATAGCAGGGGAGGAGGAGAGCAGGACTGGATGTTGCAGTGATGGTAGTTTGGGTTTCATACACACATGGAAATACACTGTAGGGATTAACGTTAATGCTCTGCCATGTGTGGAAGGAAATGTTCAATAAGTGTGCTGTTTGCTTTTGTTCAGTCTGGATTCCTCCAACAACGGGTATTGAACACGTATCGACTGATGCACACTCATCAGACTGTGGAATTTGTTAAGGGAAAGGTGAGTGATCAATCCAGAGAGTCAGGATCTTGATCTCTGGGATCTCAGTCAATCTCTCTTAGAAGATAATAGTAGAATTATATAACACAGAAAGAAAACATTTAGTGCATCATGCCGGTGCCAACTCTTTGATAAAGCTATCCTTAAATCTATGTGACCAACCCACTTGTCACTGGAAACAGTTACTCTTCATAAACTGTATCAAAATTCTTCATGACTTTGAACAACACCTTAAAATCTCTGGTTAATTTTCTTTCTCTCCACATAACTGAAGTCCATTATCCTTGACATCCTTCCAGTGATGCCAGGATTTGAACCAGATACTTCAGCTGGGGCCTAACCAGAATTTAATAAATGGTTTGCATAAGTTCCTTGCGAGTGGTCTAAAGATGTCTAAAGGGCGGCACGGTAGCACAGTGCTTCACAGCTCCAGGGACCTGGGTTCGAATCCCAGCTCGGGTCACTGTCTGTGTGGAGTTTGCACATTCTCGGCACAACATTGTGGGCCGAAGGGCCTGTTCTGTGCTGTACTGTTCTATTCTCCCTGTGTCTGCGTGGGTTTCCTCCGGGTGCTCCGGTTTCCTCCCACAGTCCAAAGATGTGCGAGTTAGGTTGATTGGCCATTCTAAATTACCCCTTAGTGTCCCAGGGTGCATAGATTAGAGGGATTAGTGGATAAATATATGGGGATAGGGCCTGGGTGGGATTGTGGTTGGTACAGACTCGATGGGCCGAATGGCCTCTTTCTGCACTGTAGGATTCTATGATTCTATGTGGAGATTAGGTGGATTAGCCATGGTAAATGTGTGGGGTTAGGGTGATAAGGCAGAGGGGAGGGCCTGGGTGGGATGCTCCGCCCATTGAGTCAGCACAGACACAATGGGCCAAATGGCCTCTTTCAGCACTGTTGGGATGCTATGGTTCTATTTCTATGGTTCTAGTACTCTAGTCTTCTATTAATAAAATCAAGGATCCCATATGTTGTTTTTAGACAATCTTCTTAACTTGTCTTACCAACATCAAAGATTTGTGTACAGGTACCCCCAGATCTCTCTGCTCCTGGAACTTTTAATATTGTGCTCTCCTGTATTTAGTACACATTGCCTCTCCTCATTCGTCCAACCAAAATATATCACTTCACAATTCTCTGAATTAAATTTCATCCATCTGTCTGCCCATTTCACTAGTTTATGACCTCCTGAACTCTGTTACTATCCTTCTGTTTGTTTGCTACATTTCTGAGGTTTATGTCATCTGAAAACTTTGAAATTATGCCCCATGCATCTAAGTCCAGGCTATCAATATCTGTCAGAGAGAGTATGGTCCTGATCCTAACCCCTGGAAGATCCACAATACACTTCTCCCCAGCCTCTCTGCTTTTTGTCCCTTACTCAATTTTGTATCCACACAGCTACTCTGCCTGTAATCCCACGGGCTTTGATTTTGCTAAAAACAAATTATTATGCGGCACTTCATCAACCATGTTTTGAAAATCCGCATACACATCAATCCTCCCTGTTCTGTCTTTATAGAATTTGATCAAATCCATGCTCGCTTTCATTTATTCGCCCATACTTTCCAAGTGCTAATTAAGTTTGTCCCAGGTTATTGTCTCTAAATGTTTCCCCACAATTAATGTTAGGCAGACTGCTGGGTTTTATCCCATTCCCCTTTTCTGAATATAAGGGTATAATATTTGCAATTCTTCAATCCTCTTGACACTAACTCCACATCCAAGGAAGATTGAGCTCAGAGGCACTACAGTTTCCATCCTGACTCCCCTCAGTTGCCTATTCAGATCAGGTGACTTTTCCACTTTGAGCACAGCCAGCCTTTTAAGTGTCTCCAGGATCCTCCTATCCAGTATTGCTGCAGCCTTCTCCTTTACTGCTACATTGGCAACATCCTCTTTAGTGGAGACAAATGTAATCAATTACTACTTCAGCCACATCCTTTTCAATCCTTAATCAGTTCCATCTTTCCTTTTACTATGGGGGTGATTCTCTCAAAAGTGCTGAACTGATGGGAAAACTGTTCTAGATCATGACTGTTTTCTCAGTTCAACTTCACACCCGAATCTCTAAATCTGGCCAGCCCGATCGCTGGCCAGCTCGGGACCCCCGCAGCGCTGCCCCTCCAGCCCCCCCCCACGGCCCGATCGCGGCCCCCACAGCAATTCCTGGGCCAGCCCTGACCCCCCCTCCCCTGCCCAGGAGCGCCCCGATGTCCAGCCCACATCCCCCCCCCCCCACCCCCAGTAGAGGCGATCTCCCCATCCCCCTCACCCTGGCAGACCCCTCTCCCCTGCTGACACTCCCCCCCCCCCCCCCCCCCACCACCGGGGTCAGATCCCCCCTGGCAGACCACTCCCCCAGCCTGCCCCGATCGTTGGCCTCCCTCCAGCCCAGACCGATCACCATGCAGAGTGGCAGCGGGAACCCCACCCCCACCGATTGCCCCTAGGCCCCGCCCACAATAGGCCCCACCCACAATAGGCCCCATCCCCTCGGCATTGCCCGATGCCTGGTGGGCAGTGCCAAGGTGCCCCCTGGGCATGGGCACTTTGCCCCTTGGGCAGTGTCAGGGGGCAGAGGCTGGCACTGCCAGGGTGCCCATGCCCAGGGGGCACCCGACCCCCGAGGGGACCCCGATTGCCCCCCTTCATTCCGGTGGGGTCTCCCGCTAGTTCCCCAAACGTGGGGAGCTACTCTGAACCCTGCCGGAATGAAGTACTCCTGGTGGGGTGGGAGATTCATTTGGGACCGGTAAGTTCCCGATAATGAACTGCTAAAAATATTTACACTACATTAAAAAAAGATTCAAATGACTTACCTGTCTTCCCATCGATTTCCAGCATGGTCTGGATTCCGACTGTTCTCCGGCTCTGGGAGATGCACATGCATTCCCGGTACATGCGCAAATCCCGAATAAAGGCCGACGAAGCACATCTCCCAGCCCGACCCGCCAGAAAAGTTGCAGGTTGTGATGGGAGAATCGCCCCCTATGTTTCTAAAAGGTCTTTGCATTCTCTTTTATGTTACTAATCTATCCTCATACTCTCTCTGCACTCCTCTTAACATGTCTAGCCTGTACCCAAACTATTACTTCTTTGAAGTCTTTCCATTCCTCATTTGCTGTTTTATCTGGCAGATTTTAATTCTAATCCAGATCCTTTATTAATCCATTGATTTAACCCTCCTGATTTTTTTTCACATTTGCTTTTTGATAGGAGGATCGTACTGAGGACTGACTTTTTGCATGAGGGGCATTTGGGCAGGTGAAGGACTGGGTGAGGTGGTATTGTGATGCTCTGCCAGGTCTATATAGGTGGTTGAGTGACCTATTCAGCTGGTGTTTGAGTGACCAATTGAACTAGTGGGTTGAATAACTGGTTCCCTGTGTCTCTGGTTGTAGATCTCTCAATGGGCCTCGTGTTCACATGCTCAGATGGCGGTGATGGACGCTCTTCATGCGCTTGATCAGATGGTGGATGAATCTGACCCTGATGTGGATTTCCCGAACTCTTTCCATGCCTACCAAACAGCGGAGGAAATCAGGAAGGTCTATCCTGACATGGGTAATCCACATAATTCTATGTAAGGAGAGGCTTCCAGTGACGAATGGAGAACACAGACAGACATGAACATACACGGATAGAGACATGCACATACAGAAACACACGCAGAGAAGGGAAACACAAAAGAAGGAGACATACACAGCCAGGCAGAGACACAGACAGACACAAATAGAAAGACAAGGGGACAAACTTGGGGAGACACACATACATTGACTGTGAAAAGCAAGGATAAATATAACTTTGAAAGTGACTTATTGTGGCTTAAAGTTATAAAGGTCTATTACCAATGATAAATAGATATATATAAACAAGGGTCTGACAGAATGGAACACACCCTCCTCCCCGGCGCAGCACACAGGCCCTTGCACCCAATTGGCTCAGCTTTCTGTGCTGCCACTCCATAGGGTCTGCATGATCACATGTCACTCAGGAATTGCCTCCTTAAAGTGGCCACACTACCACAGGGAGGCGCAAACTCACATAGAAATGAGTGAGTGAAATAAAAACAGAAAATGCTGGAAAAACTCAGCAGGTCTGGCAGCATCTATGGAGAGAAAAACAGAGTTAACATTTTGAGTCCTTGTGACTTCTTCAGAGCTGAAATGATTGGTTGTGCAGCTTCTGAAGCATCACATGGTACAGGATTTTATAATGTTTGAATCAGTGCAGCATTCCTTCAGTACTATCATATTAACTGCTTTCAGAGTACTGCTCCTGTGGTAATGCAGATCTATCAGTGGTGCGTGCCCTCATATCAGTTTAGCACTCCCTCAGTAATGTCCCTTGGACAATGAAGCACTCCTTCAGTATTGTCCCTTTGATAGTGAAGCCATCTCTCAGTACTATCCTTCTGAAAGTGTAGCACTCCTTCAGTACTGCTCCTCCATTGGCAATGCCCCTGCCCCCTCAGTACTTCCCCTCTGACAATGCAGCGCTCACTTGGTACTCCACCCCCCCCACCCCCCCCGCCCCCCCCCAATTAGGCTCATCGGGGGTCTAGTTGTTGGAGAATAAATGTTGGTGGAGGGCAGAGGCTAGTTTTGGTTGATGAGAATCAGGAAGTTGTGGAGTTAATTGCTTATATATCATGCTCCAGTTGATTTTTTAAAAATGTTTTGTAGACTGGCTCCAGCTGGTTGGGCTGCTGCATGATGTCGGGAAAATCCTCACTCTCTGGGGGGAGCCACAGGTAAGGACAGGAATCCTGAGGGTGAAGAATATCTTGAGGAGATGGAGGAAATTGTGAGGAGGATCATTGTGTGTAGCCCCTACCGACTATAGCTGCCACACACATCCTTGATGAACAATAGTTTATCAGTTTATATTTTGATATTTTCATCTGACCTCTAGCATCCATAATCTTTTGGGGAGCAAGTTCCAGATTCCCACTACAATTTGTGTGAAGATGTTCTTGCCACCACTCCTAAATGCTCCAGTTGTAATTTTAAGGCTATGCCACTTGTTCTGGAGCCCCCTGCCAGGGAGAATAGTTTCTCTCTTATCTACCCTATCAAATATTTTGATCACCGTAAATATCTAAATTAGGTCATCCCATAATCATCCACTAAATTCTCATCTAAAAATCTGCTGCCGTGTCCTAACTTGCAACATGTC
The DNA here is from genome assembly GCF_964213995.1 of Mustelus asterias. Taxonomy (NCBI): domain Eukaryota; kingdom Metazoa; phylum Chordata; class Chondrichthyes; order Carcharhiniformes; family Triakidae; genus Mustelus; species Mustelus asterias. The sequence continues at coordinate 61,553,241 of NC_135819.1, forward strand.
ACATTCACCCATCATCCCTCTTCCCTGGCTCAGATCTGACCCCAAGATTCAGACCTCAACCCTCGTACACACATTCAGATCTTGATCCCACCCAACTTCTTCAGCCTGCTATCCACCACCGCCCCGCCACTGCCAAAATCATCCCCGACACTCAAACCCTAATCTCCTGATAGTCATAGAGCTTTACAACACAGTAAGAGGCCCTTCAGCCCATTGTGTCTGCGCCAGCCATCAAATACCTATCTATTCTAATTCCATTTTGCAGCACTTGGTCCGTAGCCTTCTATATTATTGTATTTCAAGTGTTCATCTAAATGTTCCTTCAATGTTGTGAGGGTTCCCGCCTCTACCATCCTTACAAAGAGTTCCAGATTCCCAGCACCCTCTGGGTGAAAACGTTTTTCCTAAACTCCCTCTAAATCTCCTGCTCCTTAAATCTGCATCCCCTGATTATTGACCTTTCTACTAAGGGGAAAAGTTTCTTTCAATCTATGTCCCTCATAATTTTATACACCTCAATCAGGTCCCTTTCAGTCTTCTCTGCTCTAAGGAAAACAATTCCAGCCTAACCAGCCTCTCATCATAGCTGTAACACTCCAGCCCAGGCAACATTCTGGTGCATCTCCTCTGCACCCTTTCCAGTACAATCACATCCTTCCTATAGTGTGGTGACCAGAACTGCCCACAGTTCTCTAAGTGTACCCTAACAAGCGTTTCATACAGTTCCATCATAATCTCCCTGCTCTTATATTCTATGCCTGGGCTAATAAAAGCAAGTATCACATATCACTTCTTAACAACCTTATCTACTTGTCCTACTGCTTTCAGGGATCTTTGGACATGTACCCTAAGATCCCACTGGTCCTCTGTAGTTCCTAGCGTCCTGTCGTTGTGTATTCCCTTGCCTTGCTAGCCCTCCCAAAATGCATCACCTCTCCCTTTTCAGGGTTACATTCCATTTGCCACTGCTCTGCCCATCTGATCAGCCCGTCTATATCATCCTCTAATCTAAGGGTTTCCTCCTCGCTATTTAACACAGCATTAGTTTTCATGCCCAGGTCATTAAGCAATGATGATGTGAACACTGAGCAAGGACTCTGTGCTGCGACATACCTGCTTGTTGGACTGTGGGATGCTGTTCATGTTCTAACTCACTGTGATCATTGTCTCTTTTCAGTGGTGTGTAGTCGGAGACACCTACCCCGTTGGGTGCAGATTTCAGGATTCCATTGTTTACAGGGACTGTACATTCTCAGACAATCCCGACCTTAAGGACCTTAGATATAGGTAAGAGATTGCTTATTACGCTCGATCTCTGTGAGCTCTCAGTGTCAAACCTCCTCGCCATTAAAATAAACCAAACAAATCTTAGGAGGTGTTATTTACCCCACTCTCTCCCCTCGATTGTCTTCAATTGATGCCTCTCTCTGGGACCATTTTTATTGAATTGTTCTTTAGCTGCATGGGAAACATTGTTTGGATCGGGATCAGATCTAGAATGGTTTCACCCTCTGATCTATTGCAGTGTACAAGAGGCTTTGAGAATCTATGTACAACATTGTGGTTGCCTCTAACTGCCCTCAGAACTGGCCAAGTGAGCCAACCAGCTGCACCAAAACCACTGCAGTAAAGTCAAATCCACACAGTCTGGCGTGGTTCAAGGAGGCGGCTCACCACCACCTTCTCAAGGGCAATTAGAGATGGGCAACAAATGCTGGCCTTGCCTGTGAAACCCACATCCCATGAAAGAATGTTTTTTAATCCTCTCTGTTCTGACCTTTACCCTCACCAATTCCTGGGATCACCCTAGTGACACATCATCTGACTGTGAATCATTCTTTCCTTGTCCTTATCTCACAACTGTTTAGGAATTCCCTCTCTAAGCCTCTCCATTTAAGATGCTCCTTAAACCTTACCTCTTTGACCATGGTTTGGTTATATTTCTTAATGTCTCCTTACGTGGCTTCCCATGTAGCTAACGAACATAGGAATAAAAATGGTCCCAGAGACAGGCATCGACTGACGGCCCACTTTTGGTGAGAGGGTGGGGTGAATAACACCTCCCAATGCTCTCAGCATGCAATAGTAAGACTGTCACCAGGAATGCACTCTAAGGTTGTTATTGGAAAATGACAGGAAATGTGCTATGTGATATCTTCATGACATTTCTGTCTCTATTTGAGCAACATATTAAGCATCTGTCATCGTATTCAGGTGAAAATAGAGGGTGTAAAGGTGTCAAACAGTGCTCAGTGAAGAATGTTCCTCTAATGATTTCATTATGTATTTTGCAGTTCGCTCTATGGGATGTACAAACCTAACTGTGGGCTGGATAATGTGTTGATGTCATGGGGACATGATGGTAAGCAGTGATGAGGAGTTCAATGTTGCAATTGAAGGTGGGAGATCTGTAAGGGAATGAAGGACTTGCTATACCATCTGAAAACAATGCGGAAAAAGACATTTGGTACGCTGTTTGTGCTCTCTAAGAGTACAGTTGCAGAGTTACGAGTCAGAGATTATGGGAGAATATATATTGATCTAGTGGCATTGGTAGATTAATATTCAAAATTATAAAATGTTTTGTACAGATAAACAATGAGTTTGTTCCCACTGGTCAATGTATCAATTAGCAAGGGTAACAGATTGACAATTATCACCGGTCACTGAATCAGTAATAAGGACAGAGTGAGGATTATCACTAGAAAAATGAAGATAATGGTTAGATTGTCACAGAGGCATATTACATCAAACAATTTATACATGAGGAGCTGCTGAGGGGGAGATCAACAACATTTAAAGAATTGGATAAGAATTTCAGAAAGAGTACAAAGGTTGTTGGAGTATAATCATCTCAGTCCCAGGACATCACTGCAAGGAGTCCCTCAGGGTAGTGTCCTAGGCCCAACCATCTTCAGCTGCTTCATTAATGACCTTCCTTCCCTCGTAAGGTCAGAAGTGGGGATGTTTGCTGATGATTCCATAATGTTCAGCACCATTCGCAACCCACCAGGTATCGAAGTAGCCTGTATTCATATGCAGCAAGACCTGGACAGCATTTAGGCTTGGGCAGATAAGTGGCAGGTAACATTCATGCCGCACAAGTGGTAGGCAGTGACCATCTCCAACAAGAGAGAATCTAACCATCTCTCCATGACATTCAATGGCATTACCATTGCTGAATCCTCCATTCTCAACATCCTGGGGTTACAATTGACCAGAAACTTAACTGGACCAGCCATATAAATATTATGGCTTCAAGGGCAGGTCAGAACCTGGGGATTCTGGAGAAAGTATCCCACTTCCTGACCCCGCAAAGCCTATTCACTATCTACAAAGCTCAAGTCAGGAGTGTGATGGAATACTTTCCACTTGCCTGGAAGGATGCTGCTCCAATACCCAAGAAACTTGACACCTTCCAGGACAAAGCAGCCTGCTTGATCAGCATGCTATCCACCACGTTAAAAACTAATTCCCTCAACCACCTTTGCACAATGACCGTAGTATGTACCATCTACAAGATGCACTGCAGTAGCTCACCAAGGTTCCTTTGGCAACAGCTTCTAAGTTTGCAGCCTTCATCATATAGAAAGACAAGGGCAGCAGGTGCATGGGAACACCACCAACTGCAAATTCGCCTCCAAGCCACACACTATCCTGACTTGGAACTATATCGCCGTTCCTTCACTGTTTTTGGGTCAAAATCTGGGAACTTCCTTTCTAACAGCATTACACCACACCATGTGGATTGCAGCAGTTCAAGAAGGTGGCTGACATCTTCCTCAGGGCAAATAGGGATGGGCAATTAATACTAGCTTAGCCAATGACACCACATTCCAAGCAAATAGTGTATTTCTTGAAAAAGTGTACTTTGTGGGAGCCTCTATTGTCACTATTCATGGCACTAAACATGCATGTAAAAGCGCATGTTACCACAGCAACCCAGACTCCTTAGGGAGCCAGTTGGATCAGGTTAGTGCCCACAGCCTGGGGTTCGGTCATCATTCGGGCTGATGTGGATTCAGGACCTGCCTCCTTTCCCGAACTGTGGTGGCAATTGTGACACTGTGGGTCAGACCTATATTCAAGCAGAAAATTGAAGAAGAAAATTGCTGCAGTTGGGGGCAAGGGTCACCACAAGTACGATGGGCCGAAAGGCAGCTCCCACTGCTGTTAATTCTATGAGCTAACTTGAATGGGTCAGAAGGTAATCATTAACATCTGGTCGGGACTGATTACTGGTGTTAGAACCCAAATGGAGCAGAATTTTGGACAGATCCTGTTTACGCTCAGACTGAACAGATAATTACTCAACGAAAATGAGCTTGTGCAAGTTGGGTTTGGCTCCAAAGCCTCTCTCAGCAGCACCGCAGTCTCATACTGCCACAAATCACTTGGTTAATGTGCAGAACAGTGTCTGCAGGAGACTGAGAAAGTGGATAAAACAAATGAAACAAAAAAAATTATCTTTAAACCTTGTGAAAAATGGTAAACTGAACCTAACGCTGGGGCTACTCACTAGAATTTAACTTTCACCTTTCTCTTGTAGAATATCTGTACAATGTGTTGAAAACTAATGGGTGTACACTCCCCGAAGAGGTAATTTTGAATGAATTTTGTATTTCTTCTCTGAGCATAAGTCAAGGTCAATGAGTCAGGTGGTCACCGTGCTCTAGGAATTGCATAAACCTGCGGTGACAATGCCAGGTTACCTCTGGCTCATTGAGTAACACATCCATCTCACTCAGTAAGTCATGGGTTCAAGTCTCATTCCAGGGACTGAACAAATAATCCAGACTGACATTCCAGGCAGCAGTCAGAGTACTGCAGGCACACCACATCAGAAGGGCAGCACTACCTGAGCACCGCAATTTCAGAAGGGCATATTACATTGTTGGTGGGTAATAATGCCTGAGCGCCACAAGGTTGCGCAGGCAGTACTGCGGGAGCACCAGGTAAAGGGACAGAGCCTTTGTTCTCTCAGCTGAGAGCAAATTACAGGGAGGAAGAAAATATCTCTAAATGTTTGGTGTCTAATAAAGTGTTCTGTTTGTGCATGCGTGTTTCTGTCTGTATGTATTTATCTGTGTGCAGGTGTGGTCATGTGTTTGTGTCTTTTTGTGCTCATGTCACTGTCACGTTTGTGTGTCTGATGCAGGGACTATTCATGATCCGCTTTCATTCATTCTATCCCTGGCACACTGAAGGAGATTACATGCATCTCTGTAGCAACAAAGACTTGAACATGCTTCAGTGGGTTAAAGAATTCAAGTAAGTTCATTAAAAATGCAAGGACCATTCTAATTGGCATTCTGTGAATCTGATCCTTTTGAAGTTTCAGCAAGGCTTTTAATCCTGTGCTGTACAATTAATGCTCTGTAATAGTAGAACAGGGAACAGGAGAAACATTGAAACTGGATTGAAAATTAGCTAAACGAAACAGGGCTGTGCCAACATAAGGGATCAATGAGGAGAGCACTGAGGTCATTAGGGAGTGTCTTTATGGTCAGTACTGGAGAGGGTTACCATGCGAATGTCACTGGATTCACTCTGATATCGCTCAGACAAAACACAAAGGGATCGGACACATGATGTGAGGATGGTTTGACAATTTTCAACTGGTGTTTAAAGTGGAGAATCTCAATGCCAATGAGTCAAGGGAGTAGAAGTACACAGCAAGAATAGAAACTAACTGGGTCAGGACGGCAGGGGAAGGTCCGTGATGGGGCAGGATGGCGGGGGAGGGTCCGTGATGGGGGAGGGTCCGTGATGGGGCAGGACGGTGGGGGAGGGTCCGTGATGGGGGCAGGACGGCGGGGGAGGGTCCGCGATGGGGAAGGACGGCGGGGGAGGGTCCGCGATGGGGGCAGAACGGCAGGGGAGAGTCCGTGATGGGGGCAGGATGGCGGGGGAGGGTCTGTGATGGGGCAGGATGGCAGGGGAAGGTCTGTGATGGGGCAGGACGGTGGGGGAGGGTCCGTGATGGGACAGCTTGCTTTCCATGTTGCAATGCCTTCTGCTACCTAAAACAAGCCCTTCTCTGCCTGCAGCAAGTTTGATCTGTATACCAAGTGTGATGACATGCCCAATGTGAAGGAATTGCAGCCCTACTATCAGCAACTGATTGATAAGTATTGTCCAGGGAAACTCTGCTGGTAACCAGTGGAACACAATCAAACCTCACCTCAACGCCTCAATCTCAGATCAACAGCACCTTTCAGAACTGGAACAAAATTGGTGACTTTCTGTGAAACAGTTGCTTCCCCTCAATAAAATGGAGCATGATGTACCAGCTCTGGCTTCTAAACATCCAGGTCAGGATCCATTGGGTTAGTCTGAGTGTGAGCTCCATGGATCAGACTCTCGTTCTAATCTCAGCCAACTCCTTGTATTTCCTGATTTTCTTCCATCTCATCTGTGCACTTGTGATCCAGCTTGGGAAAGTTGTTCACTACTGTTGTACAGGGCGTGGCTTTTATCCAGTAACAGCAACTCTACCTTTCTAGACACCACTGTTCCACAATCAAACCTGACACAGGCTTTCTGGAAGCGGTTGAGACCTTGAAGTAAAATCATCATACAATTTTAGAAAATGTGAAATGTTTTATTTCTTTAAAACTTAGGATTTTACTGGTTACAGTGAAGGAGTTGGGTAAACTGTGTGGTAACGTACCCCACTGCGCCTCACACAAGTATGCCAGCTTTAAATAGTTTAAATAGACAGGATAGGAAGTTGCTCCTGTTGACACAGTGCCAATTGTTCAGACAGTGGGGGTACATCCGAGACTGTTTCAGGAACATCTGCTTGGAGTCTGTTGTGTCCAGTGTCAGAATGACTTCAGACAGAAATAAGTGGTTACATGAAGGCTCGGAGGGGACTTGGGCTCTTTCAGTGTAAATAATGAGGTGTCAGTGAGAGTAAGATGCAAACAGACAGGGAACAAGATTTAGAGCAGAATAATCAATAGTGGGTGGGATAGTGGAGAATAAGTAATTCAGAGCATGGGCAAACAGTTTGTTAATCAGCAGCCACAATTCGACAGAAGACTCTTCACCCCGCCCCCCCCCCCAGTCCTGTTGTTAGCATGGGTACTGGATAGCACTACATCAGGAGGCAAAACGGCATTGAAACTGGGGTCACTTGCGTTCTCCCTTTCAGGGCACAGAATTGTAGTGTTCAGCAAAGGTTTGATTGCTGCTCAAAAGTGCCAGAGAAAGGGGGGATGCTGTGCCATTCCTTCATTCACTGGGAATACCACAGGATGTTTACTAATTTCAGTAAGTATGCTTGCTGGAGGAGTGAGGCAATATTGTATCATTTAATACACAAGGGGCCAGCGATTGTGAGGAAATGAGTTTATAATTGAAGTGTTGATGCAGAGATACATTACATTTCTGTGATTCGCATCTCAGATGTTATCTCACACAGCCTGAGCTTCAACATACGCTAGACATCCGCTAACTACTCCGGGACCTGGCATTCAGACTCTGCATTTGAAGAAAATTGCATATAAAATTGTACAAAACAAAAATCCAAAGAGTTCCAACACCACTGGAATATTTTAGAACAGGGGAATTTTATTGCAATAGAATTTTGACAATGCCTCTTTCACACAGAGTATCACGGACAATTTTCAAATTAAATTGGATCAGGAGAGCAGCAAGAGCCCATTAAATGGCACACAAGGCAAGGTACCATTTCACCAGGAATCAGCACCAAAATCTGTAACATGCTGAGTGGGGGAAAATGGTTAGAATGAACGGTGAGAAACTTGCACGCCCAGTCAGCATTGAAATAGAATCCATGACTGGGACACCATGGAATCAGATAGATTCCCTGGTAGATTACTGACACCTGGAGGCAGAACTGCAACACTGCAGCACCTTTCCTCACCAAGCCATCAATGATCATCTAGTTTTGGGCCCACACTAGAGGACACTTAGATACAGAGTTTGACATCACACAAGGACAGATGTTGGCGACTTACCGATTCACCCCTGATTCAATGGGAGCCAGAAAAAGAAGAACAGCGGAATATATAACATGATCCTCGTCAGTGGAAGGCTTGTAACCACAGGCGAGTGGAGCTGGTATTGAAAAGGGAGAGACCCTCAAACCCACTCAATGTACAAAAAGTAACCAGTACACCAACCCAAAGCATTGAACAAACTCTTGACTCAAGAATTACTGACCCATTACACACATTCATTATCTGATCAGTGAAACCTGGGCACTCAAACCCCAATAACACAAGGCATAGCTGCAGGACTGTGCTAATGAATTCATCTGGTCATCAAGTTAAATCCTTCAATTAAATATACAACTTTGTGTAAAGAGGTAATAAAGTTATACAAAGCACTTGGTTAGTCCACAGTTCAAAACTGTGTACAGTTTTGGATTTCCGTCATAGAAAATACATTAAAGCCACAGAGTATGCACAGTGCAGATTCATCATTATGATTCCAGGAATAGAGACTATAGATTTGAGGGAATAAAGGTACCAGGAATATTCCCAAAGGAGCACAGAAGGCTCAGAGGAGATTTTAATAAGGGGTTTTTTTTCCTTAAAATAACCAGTCTGCTTCTACCTCCCACATTTAGATCCTAAGTAAATGGCAGCCTAGGGTAAGATGGGATCACATTTGTCACTTGGATTTGTGACACGCAGTCTGGCAATAGAACCTCTCTCATTCTCAAATGAAGGGCAGCAGAAGCGTGAGGGAGAGAGTTAGATATAATAGAAAAATATAAATCAGTTAAAAAAGGACTCTGATGATTACTTTCTTCTGCGAACGTTCTCTGGCGACTGTTCCTCAGTGGGAAGACGCACTTTGCCCTCTGGCCGTCGAAATTCCTTCCTCCTACCATCAGCATCCACCTCCCCACCACCACTCACATCCTTTCCCTCCGGTCTCTTCCAATCCGGTTTCGACTGGCTCCCCTTGGCTTTGCGGTTGGTCACGACCTTGAACAGGGAGATGAACAACACGGCAAAGTACAGGCCCCAGATCACCTGCACCCCAGAGTAGGGTTCCACCTGTTCCCGAGTCAATTTCAGGATGGACGGCAAGACATCTTTCACGGCCCGTTTCGGAGGCACTTTGTCCTGTGAGAGAAACAGTAGTTAGCGGCAGGAATGTGTAGCACATGCGGCACAGAGACAGATTTGATACAAGAGACAGCCTTATCTGCATTTAAAATCCACAGACTGCTCTGCTCGATCCACATTTCACTGTTCTTCCCCCACAAACTTATTTCTTGCTGTCTCAACTCTTCTTTTTGTCCATTGCTTCTCAACCTCTTCCACTGCTTTCCACCATTTTAGCAAGTTTCCAGGGCCTAGTTGTCTCACTTTGAACGTGGTCCTTGACTCTCTTTAGCTCTTCCATCACCCCCGGCAATCTTCCAGACATCCACGAATGAAGACTAATCAGTCCCCATTCACCCCCACTCTGCTGAACTTCTTCTTACGTTAAACAACCTCACCTTTGACTTAACTCCATTCGTCCGAATAACAGTCGCTGCTATGGGAACCTATCACTGCGACTTTCAACTCTCTCTCCCAAATAGAAAAGAGTTTCCAAATTCCATTGTTCTCTCCATCTCCATTTCTGGGGAGAGGCCATTAGTTAATATCTATCAGAAACCCATCGATTCCCATAGTTACCATCCTGCTTTCAGTCAGGATTTATCTTGTTCTACCAGTTTCAGTCCCCATTGCATCTGCTCTGCCACCTTTTACATCAATGCTTCCAATATATCTTCCCTTTTCTTCAAGCAAGGGCTCAGCTTCACCGGGGTAGACAGGGCTCTCGATCCTGCCTACTCCATTTCTTGCACTTCTGTTCTCTTCTATTTATTTCCCTTCCAGTAGCACAAGAGGGACCCAGTTTCCTCCAGTAGCAGTACAGAGAGAGCTTTACTCTGTATCTAGCCCATGCTGCTCCTCCCTGGGAGTGTTTGTTTGGGCAGTTTTGACAGGTCAGCAAGTGCTCTGCAGTCCTCACCTTAAAGCCATGTTCACGTAACAGTGATTCCAAGTTGGGGTCTCCTAAAGTCACTGAGGGGAAGAACTCTCCAACATGTTCCCGTATCCACCAATCATTGAGTGTGCTGTGGAGAGAAGGGATGGAAAGTGAGAAAGGGGAAGTTGGCAGGAATCAGCGAGGGCAGGATAGGAGGGAGCAAGATTGGGTAGGTGGCGGGCAATTCGGGCTCAAGCTGGGAGCGGCACGAGGTCAGGGTGGGTGGGGTGTGAGGGCAGCAGGTGCGCAAGGGAGGGGCAGGTGGAAGATCGAGAAATTCACATTAGTGAGGAAACATAACATAAAAACAAGTCATTTGTCCCCATCTGTCCATGCTTGTTTCTTCCCTCAACCTAAGTCGCAAACATGAGCTCAGGAATAGGAAGGGTGTAGTCACATTGTTGGGTGTTTACTATAGGCCGCCTAACAGCCAGCGGGAAATAGAGGAACAGATATATAGGCAGGAGTAAAAGTAACAAGGTTGTGTGGTGGGAGATTTTAACCTCCTCTATATTGACTGGGACTCACTTAGTGCTAGGGACGTGGATGGGACAGAGTTTGTAAAGAGCATCCAGGAGGGCTTCTTGAAACAGTATGTAGATAGTCCAACTAGGGAAGGGGCCATATTGGACCTGGTATTGGGGAATGAGCCTGGCCAGGTGGTCGATGTTTCAGTAGGGGAGCAGTTCAGGAACAGTGACCACAATTCAGTAAGCTTTAAGGTATAGTCCTCAAGTAAAGGTGCTAAACTGGGAGAAGGCTAATTACAACAATATTAAACAGGAACTGAAGAATGTAGATTGGGGGCACATTTTGAGGGCAAATCAACATCTGGCATGTGGGAGGCTTTCAAGTGTAAGTTGATGGGGATTCAGGACCGGAACATTCCTGTAAAGATGAAGGATAAGTATGGCAAGTTTTGGGAACCTTGGATGACAAGAGATGTTGTGAGCCTAGTCAAAGAGAAAAAGGAACCATTTGTCAAGTCTGGGAGGCTGGGAACACATGAAGCAAGTGTGGAATACAAGGAAAGTAGAAAGAAACTTAAGCAACGAGTAAGGAGGGCTAAAAGGGATCAAGAAAAATAATTGGCCAGCAGGATTAAGGAAAATCCTAAGACTTTTTATACATATACAGGGAGAAGGTTGGTCCACTCAAGGACAGGGGAGGGAATCTATGCATGGAGCCAGAGGAAATGGGCAAGGTATTAAATGAGTACTTTGCGTCAGTATTCACCAAAGGAAAGGACTTGGTGGATGATGAATCTGGGAAAGGGGGTGTAAATAGTTTGAGTCATGTTGAGATAAAAAAAGAGAAGGTATTGGGGTTCTGAAGAAACATGAAGGTAGAGAAGTCCACAAGGCCTGATGGGATATATCCCAAAATACCGAGAGAGGCAAGGGAGGAAATTGCTGGGCCTTGACAGAAATCTTTGTATCCTCACTGGCTACAGGGGAGGTCATGATGTGGAGATGCTGGCATTGGACTGGGGTAAGCACAGTAAGAAGTCTCACAACACCAGGTTAAAGTCCAACTGGTTCATTTGGTAGCACAAGCTTTCGGAGTGTTGCTCCTTCCTCAGGTGATTGAAGCATGCCCTGTTTCTGAACACAACTCTTCACTCACCTGAGGAAGGAGCAACACTCCGAAAGCTTGTGCTACCAAATAAACCTGTTGGATTTTAACCTGGTGTTGTGAGACTTCTTACTGTACAGGGGAGGTCCCAGAAGATTGGAGAACAGCCCATGTTGTTCCTTTGTTTAAGAAGGGTAGCAAGAATAATCCAGGTAATTACAGGCCGGTGAGCCTTACATCAGTGGTAGGGAAATTATTGGAGGGGATTCTTCAAAACAGGATTTACTTGGAAATAAGTGAACGTATTAGCGAGAGGCAACATGGTTTTGTGAAGGGGAGGTCATGTCTCTCTAACTTGATTGAGTTTTTCGAGGAAGTGACGATGATGATTGATGAGGGTAGGGCACTGGATGTTGTAGACATGGACTCCCTCACTTATTCTCTCTCTCCTCTTCTTGTGACTATGTGTCTTATTTCACTCTCTTAAGACCAAACTCATTCACTCTCCCTCCCCCACTTCTAGTGCATGCTCTCCCTCCCCTCTCCCGTGGTAACTGTATGCTCCACTTGTCTAGTCACTCACCTGTCAGTCCTGTGTATGGTATACCAGTACTTGTAAAGCTGGGCCCGGATGTAAGTGGGGGGTTTGTTGCTGAAGACATATTTGGTCTCATCCACTTGCACCAAGCGAATGACTGAAAATAGAAAAAAAATGAGAAAATAAGAAGTGACAGGATGGATACTTTAACACTGGAGGACTGCAGTTTAACAGCGGGAGCTACCACAACCAACACAATGCAACAGCAAGAGCTACTGCATTAGCACAGTGTAACAGAGAGTTACTGCAAGTAACAGAGTGATGGATAGATACTACAATCAGTGCAGTTTAACAGTGAGATTTACTGTAAGTAATACAGTGATGGATACCACAAGCAGCAAAGTTTAACAGCGACATACTATAACCAGCGCAGTACAACAGCAGCAGTTACTGCGAGTAACACAGTGAGGGATACCACAAACAGCACAAGAGAGTTCTGCGAATAACAGAGCGAGGGATACCACAATCGGTACAGTGCAATAGCGGGAGTTACTGCGAGTAATAGTGAGGGATACCACAAGCAGTACAGATAATTACTGCGAGTAATAGTGAAGGATACCACAAGCAGTACAGTGTAACAGCGAGAGTTACTTGAGTAACAGAGTGAGGGATAGCACAAGCAGCACTGTGTAACAGGGTGTAAGATTCTCTGCACTCACCATTTTTCTTTCCCTGGAGAAGCCGATGAATGAAGCTGGTGAACCAGGGGCTGTGCTTGTGGTCACCAAGGGCAGCAAACCACATCTGCCAATCGAGTCTGGGCTGGTGTGGGGCCACCAGAGGGGGGGCCACGCTGAGGTTCCCTGGCTTGTACATGAATTCAATTTCCTGAGAAAAGGAAAAGTTCCGGAATATGGGATCAGACACAAAAGAAGGTGCAGAGTGCAGGGCCCCAGGGGACAATACCACACTTACCGTGCAAGTATTGGGAGCAGCAGGGGAAGGGAAAGCAAGTGGATCACCCCACTCACATGCCGAAGATTTGGGAGCTGCGCCCACTTGTACGGTGTAAATTGGTGGGGCTGTGCTCTACATGTAGGGCAAGGATTGAGGAGGGTCATCCCCATTCATTGTGAGGATTGAGGGGGGCTGTACCCCTCTCTCTGGGCAAGGATCTATGGGGTCTATATCACATTTGAAGGGCAAGGATTGACGGCTGTACCCCACTCAAGGCAACAATTGAGGGAAGCCATGCCCCACTCAGGTCAAGGAATGAAAGGGGTGTTGGGGGGTGGGTGGTGGTGGGGGAAAGAGATAGAGAGAGGGGGTGAAGCCAAGCTCAGGGCGAGATTGGTCGAGTTGGGTGCTGGGTCACAGCACGACTTTCTAATGACTTCTCGCACTAAACTGAAATCTGTCCTGCCACAAGCAGTACAGATAATTCCCTCCTTCTGCACTGTGCATGAATCCTACCGTCCACCTCTGGCCATCATAGCTTCCTTCCACCACAACCTCTGGACGACCTCCAACTCCTGTCATTCGCCGGAACAGCCCGTAGGAGTTGACCAGTTGATAACGATCAACCAGATCATACATTTGCCGTACCTCAGGCCTCAAGTTGGAGCTGGCCTCATACTCGATGAAGGTGTACGGAACCTGGAAGAAGGCAGGAAGTTAGACCATTCAGCTCCCTGAATTCTGAGATGTGTGGCGGGGGGGGGGGGGGGGGGGGGGGAGACACAACAAAGTAAAGCTGGGTCAGGGAGGGGCTTCTTTATCTGTGGCTCTGCTGGTCATGACATTAAGCGTATACACAAATATTTTTAAAAAATACAATGAGTGTTTCTTCCACCCATAACTCTTTCAGGTAGAGTGCCAGATCTCTACCACAGTCTAGGTGAAAAAATTTCTCAACTCCCGTTAGGAAGAAAGCCAAGAAGCCATACAGAGTCAATCGTTGACATCTATGTTCCCTGCTCACTGCTAAGGGAAGTAAATGCTTTGTGTCCCATTCAGTTTAGGTCCCTCAATTTTATACAACTCAATTAAATCCCTCTCGCCCACCTCATCCTCCTATGTCCCAAAGAAAACAATCACAGTCTATTCAATCTTTCCTCTTAGCTAAAATGTTCCAATCCTGACAACATCGTTGTAAATCTCCTCCATCCCCTCGAGTGCGATCATATCTTTCCTATAATGTGGCAGAATCCTAGCTGTGGCATAACAGGAGAGCTGTCGTGTTGACTTTAATTTCACAGAGATTTGCAAATCATCAGTAAATTGTGAGGCCGTGGGATGGTTTGGGTCCCATAAATTGACCCCTTGAGTATTCACCAGCTTCTCTTTAAACATTTCCAGTCTCTCTCACTCTTTGGCGGGATTTTACAGCCTCCCTCGGGCAAGATCGTAAAATCCCGCCCGAGGCCAATGGAGATTTCCATTCTGGGAACCTCGCCCGCCCCAATGGTAGGCTTTCGGCCTTTGGGTCATCCTTTCCACATTCACCATCACCTATGAAGGAGCTGAGTCTAACCTGTGCCTGAACCAGTCACTGCTTCTGGAGTTTCTTTTAACTTTGAGCACGTTATCTGGGTTCGTCCATTCCCTTCAGACTCTCAATTGGATAAACCAATCTTCTCAATTTCACCTCTCAGTAGCCAATGCCAGTCTGCCACCCTCTCTCCGAGCAACCAGTCCTATTTAGTCACCTGCCCTCTGAGCAACCAAATCATGACTCGTCACCCACTCGAGAATAACCAATCCCAGCTCTTCACCTTATCAAGAGTAAGCTAGGTCAATAACACGGCAAGGACAGTAGGTGTGTTGAAGCCCAGGCATGTTCTGGGAAACTAACCTTCAATAATTTAGGGCTGTTTTTAAACAGCTGCGGCTCTGCTGGTAGCACTGTCATCTCTGAAGTTTGTGGATTTGAGCTGCACTCCAGGGATTTCAGTTCGAAAATCTAGGCCACCACTGTGGAGTGGTGGAGGGAATGCTGCACTGTAGGAGGTGCTACTACATAGATGAGACAGTAAACCGAGATCCTCTCTGCTCTCTCAGGTAGACATAAAAGATTCCATAGTACTGAAGAGGAGCCTGTGAGTTATCCCCACAGCCTGGCCAATATTTATCCTTCATTCAACATCAAAAAATAAATCATCGGATCATTTATCTTACTGTTTGTAGGATCTTGGCTGCGCTGTTCCCTAACAGTGATTATGCTTCAAAAGTACTTCATTGGCTGTTAAGCACTTTGGGATGTCTTGAGGTGGTGAAAGGCACTATATAAATGCAGTCTTTTATTCTTTAACTGAGACCCAAAAGTTATGAGGGGAAGTCCCATCTCTACCCAGCAGCTCTCACTCACCAGACTAACAGCAAACATTGCAGCAGCAGCAGCAGCAAATACGGCCCATTGGGTGGTAGCCCAGAGCTTGGAGATAAAGCCCCTCACCATCAGGGAGCTGTGAGAGAGAAACAGTCAGTGATAATCCAGGGGGCAATGGGACAGTGCAACTGGGGGACTCATGGGTACAGAATCAAGCAAACGGGGGTTGGATTTGGGTAACTGTAAATTGGACGCACAACAAGTAAACCAGGAATGAGAATAAATAAACTAGTTGGGGCTGGGGAAGGGCAGGAACTATGTTCTCTTCCAATCTTTCTTTGTTGTGCGCACTGATTGAAGTGGAACAGGGTGATCTGGCCCATATTTATCCCTCAAACAACACCACCAAAAACAGGTTATCTGCTCATTTATTTTATTGCTGTTTGTGGGAGCTTGCAGTTCGCAAAGTGACTGACACACTTCCCACACTACAGGGAAACCCTCATTGGTGACCTGTTAGCTCAATTGGCTAGATGGCTAGTTCTTCATTGAGTGCCAACCATGGGTTCAATTCCCATTCTGGCTGAGGCAGACTTGGGATCTGCCTCCTCACCATGTTCCTTTGAGTGGAAGGTAATGGAAAAATACCACAAAACAAAAATTACCAAGAGAAATGGCTCAGGATGAAGCATCAGTGGACAATCAACTGAAGTCCTGCCTTCAGGCAGGGCACATATAAAGGAAAGGAGAACCATTATACCTCCTCAGAGACGCACCTGAGCAGCGATCCAAGTATTTCCCAGCTGAGAGACAGCACCCCGATCCAGATAGTGAATGGAGTCACGATCTTCAGCCACCGTGTAAACTCATGGAAAGTGAAGACTAAAAACCAAGCAAAGAGTGTGGTTAGAGAGCTTGTGCTGTATCTGCCTGAGGAGTATTTGAGGGGACAGTGTAGAGGGAGATTTACTCTATCTAATCTGTTTTACCTAAAAATGGGAATTATTGCACATCATGACTTCCAAAAGTTAAAAAGAAAATTGTCCTAATTACGTCAGATGTCAAAATTGTCTTTCCACTTGCTCCTCTCTTCCCACAGCGCTGTCCACAATACTCTTTTGGTACCTCAGCCATGCCCCATGCCTCCACAAGAGGATTTCCTTCATTTGCTCCATCATTCCTACCTTTCCTTTGACAACCCTTTTACTATTTATGTGCATCACTGTACCACTCTCCAGCACCAAGATAAGGAACATGCAAATATATTGTTATAGGAGAGACAAATGCAACAACAGCTTGTAAATGCAAGGGATGTTAGTAACAAAACATGTGGATTGCTGGAGAATGATGTCTGAAGAGCTGAGCCTGCTGGTTTAAGATGGATTAAGAGACAGGAAAAGGATCTGAAGCTTTATTGCTCATACCTATTTTTGACTCTATCATCCTTTTCTCCCAGTTGATACTTAGTCCGAAGTAGTGAATTGTCCCATAGACGAGTGTTACAAAAACTGCCAGCTCAGTGAGGCTAATGATCAGGGCTTGTAGTGTCCGCAACCAACCTGGGCCAATAGAGAAAAGAAGAAATGGTAAAGTCACAAATGTTAGAGTCCAATCACCTTCTCTCTGGACACCTATCACAGTTACCTGACCCCCAGACACACATATCACAGGTATCCAACCCTGGACATGTCATCAGTCACAGGTACCTAACCCCGGACAAATCAGCAATCACAGGTATTTAACCTGTCAGTTAGGCGGCCCCGAGTCACCAACCGTCACAGGTACCTATCCCCCGACTCACCACCTGTCACAGTTACCCAACCTCCAGACAACAGTCACCGGTCCCCAACCCTTGACATATCACCAATCACAGGTACCTAACTCCCGACACGCCACCTGTCACAGTTACCCAACCCCTGGACACACCAAAAGTCAAACCTGACTCCCCGGGCACACCAGCAGTCACAGGTACCCAACCCTGGACATGCCAGCAGTGTCAAATACCATGCCATCTGTCACAGTGTGACACACGCACACACACACTTGTTTGATACTCACTTGCAGGGTTTTGCTTCTTGCTTTGCCTGAAGCCATAGTGAAAATGCTGATCATCCAGTAGTGAGAACGCCAGGACAATGCTGAGCAGATTGAAGAAATTATAGTTACCGGTGATGATAATCAATGCCTGGAGCAGAACCTGTAGAGCCAAAGAAAATTTAATCAGAGAAAGACAAAAATGCAGAAAGGCTGTGAGCATAAGAGAGGGGGAGAGCCAAGATCCTTCCCACATACATGGGAACCTGGCAGTCTGCAAGGCTGATGTCAACCAGCAAATGTCACCCTCCTCCGGGTACATACTTGCTTCTCCCAAACCCACATACCAACTCCCCCCCCCCCCCTTTGCAATCTTCACTACCACCTTAGTTGCGGATATAAATAAAGTATTCTCAACACTCAGACAGCAAAGGTCTTGGGTGCCTTGTTTTACTCCCTATTTTGTCCACCCCATCCTTTGACTGTCTATGTCTTGGTTATCTGCAGAGTGCAGACTTACCTGAGTGTAAAATGCAAACAGCCTGAGGCGACGGGTTGGAGCAAAGAACAACAGAGGAACCACAATCTCCAGTACAAACACAATAGCAACGCTGAGCTTGTGAAGCCAAGATGGGAGCTGGTGTGCAAACCAGGAAGCAGCAGTGGGGATGCACTGAGTCTCGTAGTGATAAGTCAGAGCTGTAGAGAAATCAGATATCAAAATTTAGTGAGTTCTGATGAAAGGTCATAAAACGTTAACTTTCTTCTTCTCTCCGCAGACTCTGTTAGCCCTGCTGAATATTTCCAGCATTTTCTGTATTAGTTTCAGATTTCCAGTATTCCTTTTGTACAATGTTTGCACAGAACACTGTCCCAGGCTCGCCATCACCAACCCGCCTGTAAGTAAGACGTAACCTATAATCAGGAAGTTTATGGTTACTGTCCACTCTATAGTGCAACAATAGTGAATAAAATCTCGTGCAATGTAACTTGGCCACTAATCTCCCGGGTGCATATCTCTGATCTTCTGGAAGATCAACTGCAAATACTTGCGTGAACAGTTTGCATGGAAACCAAGAATCTGGTTCATTTTATGCACAATACTCAGTCTTCTATAAAACTCATCTCCAATCTCTACTGCTTCTGGCAACGCTAAAAATAACAAACGGCAAAAACATTACCAGACCCAGGATAAGTTTCACTTTTATTAGTCAATCTTTCGTTAGCTAGTTGCTAGAAGAAGATTGAAGTGCTGCACCTACTCAGAGGAGAGTGGGGATTGTGCAACTGGTTGTGGATGGGGTCGGGGTTGGTATACATATGACTGCAGTAACCGTTTCTCACCTGTCAGCCCCCACCATGTGGGGCATCGGCTGGTCAGTTTCACCACACCTGAGGCAAACATCAACCTGAAGAACAGCCAGCGGACCAGCCAGAAGGTGATGCCATCATGGTGTCGGGGAGGGGCTGCCCGCCATTTCTGCAAGTGTAGTGGTGCAACCAGGATTGCAAGAAATCCAGTCTCCAGTAACAAACTGTCCCTGCAGAATTAGTGAAGTACTCATTACTCACTCCTCACACACTGCTCTTTCCACACATTGATTACCCCCTTGGACGCTGCCCTCTGCTTACCCCTCACACACTGTTCAACCCTTCACAATGTTTATCCCTTGCTTACTTCTCACAAACTGTTCACCCCTTCACTGTTCATCCCTGCTTACCCCTCACATAGTTCACCCCTTCACAAGCTGCTCCCTACTTACATACTGTCCCCTGCTTACCCCTCACACACTGTGGGCAGCATGGTGGCATAATGGTTAGCACTGCTGCCTCTCAGCGTCAAGGGCCCAGGCTCAATTCCTGGCTTGGGTCACTGTCGGTGCGGAGTCTGCACATTCTCCCCGTGTCTGTGTGGGTTTCCTCCGGGTGCTCCAGTTTCATCCCACAGTCTGAAAGACGTGCTGGTTAGGTGCATTGGCCATGCTAAATTCTCCCTCAGTGTACCTGAACAGGTGCTGGAGTGTGGCGACTATGGTATTTTCACAGTAACTATATTAGTGTTAATGTAAGCCTACTTGTGACACTAATAAATAAACTTTAAAAGTTTAACTTTAAAATTGTTCAACCCTTCACAGTTTACCCCCTGCTTACTCCTCACACACTGTTCACCCTTCACGTGCTGCCCCTTGCTTACTCTCCTCACATACCACCCCCTGCTCACCCCTCATACACTGTTCCTGCATGCCCCTTGCATTCTGCTCACTCCGCACACACTGCCTGTCACCAATACCCTTGCAAACATTCTGGGGGAGGATAATGGGGGATGAGACAGACTCACCACTGGAAGTACAGGAAGACTTGTCCAACCTGGAGGAAATAAAACATGAATCGTTAACACTCATCCAGAGAAACCACCTACCCAGTGCTCAGCTCCCCCCCGCCCCCCCCCATTCCCACCAGAAAGCAGCTCCCACTGCATACAGCATGTACTCCCTCTACCTGGGTATTCTGCTCTTGCTGTTGTGGGTTTTGCTGTCACCTCACCTCAGGATCCAGGCTGAAATCCCAAAAAACATCACCGGCCCCTAATCTGAACTACTTTATGTACTCCGCTTCTCCACCGTTCCACAAACCAGATGTAGTGACTTCTGACCCAGGGTTGAACTGCATCACCCCCGACCTTTGGAACTCACAACATACACATGTATCATGTGAGAAAGGCACACACACTCAGATGGGAAAGACACATATATGCACCCACCTGATATAGAGACAGGTAGAGGAACCAGAGACATGCGAAGATGAAACAATCTCGGAGAGGCTTTGCCACCAGTGCGATGATCGACAGGCCAACTCCCAACAAGCAGATGAGCTCCATGCCCTGCTCAGTGTCAAGCCCCAGCCAGGGACATAACCACAGTAACGTTGGAGACTCTGTCAGCTGGTCCAGCAGTGGCTTTCCTGTGAAGGGCAGCATCCTGCGGACTGGCAGAATTCCTTCCTTTCCATACAGTCCTGTCAGAAAAGTGAAAGGTCACAAGAGCAGTAACAATAGAAACATAGCAAGTTTACAACATCTGAGCCATTCGACCCATTGTAGCTGCGCCTGCTGAATGAGTTTTCCAATCTACCACTTTCTGGCTCTTGGTCAGCAACTCTGTAATTAACACCACTTCAAATGCATATCCCTTTTTTTAATTTAAGTGCAACAAGGGGATCTTCCTCTTTGATCCTTTTGGGCAATAGTTCCAGATCTCCAACACCCTCTGGCTCAAAGAATGTTTCAACTCCTCCCACCAGTTACTTTAAATTGAAGCTCCCTGGTTATGGTTCCACTGCTATGGAAAATCCTATCCACTCTATCTAAATCCTCATAATTTTATGTACATCAATTAAATCTCTCCTCAGCCTCCTTTATCTAAAGGAAAACTAACTCAACACAGATAACATTTTCCATTCCTGGCAATATCCTTGCAAATCACCTCTGTATCCTCTCCAGTGCAATCACTTCCTTCCTGCAAGGCGGCGACCAGAACTGTGCGTGGTACTCTTGCTTCGGTTTAACTCGTGTTTTACACTGTTCTAGCATACCATCCCTAATGAAGGAAAAGTATCCCAAATGGCTTCTTAACCATCTTTTATACCTGCCCTGGTACCTTCAGAGATCTGTGGCCAGGGGTTTAGTATTCTTAGTAACCGACCATTTATTGTATTCCCTTGCCTTGTTAGCCTTCCCCAAATGCATTACCTCACACTTGATCAGACTGAATTGCACCTGCCACTTTTTGATTTGTCACATGTATTGGTATACGATGTAAAGCATTGTTTCTTGCGCGCTACACAGACAAAGCATATCATACATAGAGTACATTGGGAAAAAGGAAAGGAGAGGGTGCAGAATATAGTGATACAGTCATAGCTTGGGTGTAGAGAAAGATCAACTTAATATAAAGTAGGTCCATTCAAAATCTGGTGGCAGCAGGGAAAAAGCTGTTCTTGCGTCAGTTGGTACATGATCTGACTTTTCTACCCACCTGACCAATTCACTGATATATTCCTGCAATCTACAGCTTACTATTAACAGAGGTAGGTTTTGCTCAGTTGGCTAGACAACTGGTTAGTGATGCAGAGCGATATCAATAGCACGGGTTCAATTCCTGTACCGGCTGAGGTTATTTATAAAGCCCCACCGTCTCAACCTTGCCCCTCCTCGCCTGAGGTGTGGTGACCCTCAGCCTATGGTCACCTGGGACTATGGCGACTTTACATTTACTATTAACAATATGATCAGTCTTTGTATCAGCTGCAAACATTTTTATCATCCTCCCCACATTTAAGTCTAAACCATTGATATATAACACAAAAAGCAAGCAATTTAGCACTCCCAGCTGGGAGTGGCTTCCAGTCACAAAAGCAACAATGATCATAATAAAAATAGAAAATGCTGGATAAACCCAACAGATCTGGCAGCATCTTTGGAGAGAGAAACATAGTTAATATTTCAAGTCCATATGACTCTTCTTCAGAACTCATTACCCTTTGCTTCCAACCCTGAGCCAATTTTGAATCCAACTTGCCACTTAGATCACATGGGTTTTTACTTTCTGGCCAATCTGTGTATGGAAACTTGGCAAAAGCCTTGCCAAAATTCACTAGTTGAGCTACTTTCATCAACTCCCCTTCTCTTAACATATCTCTGCTGATTGTCCTTGATTAATCTGTGCCTTTCTTGATGATTATTTATACTGTCCCTCAGAATTTTTTCTAATAATTTGCCCAACACTGAGCTCAAGTTGACCAGACTTCATTAATTCCTTTCTCCACTTTTAAACCAATGGTACAACCGTGGCAATCCTCTCATCCTTTGCCACCATACTTGTAGCCAGAGAAGATTGAAAAAAATGGCCAGAGCCACTGCTATTTCCTCAACAGCTTATTTTAGCAGCCGAGGGTAAATTTCATCTGGGCCTAGTGATTTACTAACTTTCAAAGATGCTAAGCCTCGTAATATTTCTTCTTCTACTATGTTTATCCCATCCAATATTTCATACTTCTCCTCAACCGCAATATTTGCATCACTTTTCTTTGTGAAGTCTAATGCAAAGTATTAATTGAGAACCATGTCCTTTTCTGCCTCCACACACAATGGCAGGATTTACTGTGTAACCCGCCATGTGTCCACAACAGTGGGAAGTGGCCTGCCATTGGATGGCGGCGGGATCTTCTGGTCCCACAGTTGTCAATGGGGTTTCCCGCTGAATGCACCCCTCACTGCCATGAAACCCAGCAGTGGGACCAGAAGATCCCACTGGTGGGAACTGCTGGAAAGTTCCAGCCAATGTCTTTTTTGGTCTCTAATATGTCTTATTCTTTTAACGATCTTCTTTCTGCATTTACAAAATAGCATTGGCTTTTTTCCAATTTTATTTGCCAATATTTCTTCATGCTGTCTCTTTGCTTTTTAAATTTCCTTACTAAGTTCACCGCTGCATTTTCTATATTTCCCTAGGCTGTGTTATTGAGCTCTTGATACCGGACACAAACTTTATTTTTGCATTATCCTACCCTGTATGCACTTTGACAGGGCAATCTAGATTTGGGAGTGAGCATATTTGTTCTAAACCCTCTCTATCGTCTCCTTGAATGCAGATCACTGCTCTTTCTTCGATTAACTATTTATGAACTTCTGTCAAATCACATTAATAAAACTGGCCTCAGAATAAGATCATTCCTGGAATTTCTGTGACGTGACAAAAAAGAGCGTGAGATAGGGGAGAGCAAAAGAAAAGAAAATTGTTACTTAAAGGTTCTTGTTGTGCATTGCCATGTTTCCTTCACAATGTTTCAAAAAAAAAGGCCAGGTTCAATTCCTGGCTTGGGTCATTGTCTGTGTGAAGTTTGCATGTTCTCCCCGTGTCTGCGTGGGTTTCCTCCGGGTGCTCCGGTTTCCTCCCACAGCCCAAAGATGTGCAGGTTAGGTTGATTGGCTATGCTAAATCGACCCTAGTGTCAGGGGATTAATAGGGTGAATGTGGGGTTACGAGGATAGGGCCTGGGTGGGATTGTGGTCAGTGCAGACTCGATGGGTCGAATGGCCTCCTTCTGCTCTGTAGGATTCTAAGTATGTCACTGACTGTAAAGTGCTTTAGGGTGTTCTGATGATGGGAAAGGTGCACAGCCCCAACTGACAGCTTTCATCCAAAGTGTTTGCTGACAGGCTCGATCACAGCTTCTAACTTATCAGAACAGAGTCCAACCGATCCCACGATTCAGAATATCAGTGTTCGCAGATGGTGAGAAGCGTAACATCCCCAAAGCCAACCTACTGATAGCTGATTCAAACAAACTGCCCACTCAAGATGAAAGCTTGGAATCCCAGGCACATCAGTTAAAAACCAGGGGGATAGGAATGAAGTTGGGGGAAGGGCACAAACTTATAGAATTTACTCCTGCTGAAAAAACCCACAAAGAGGGTCACTGCACATAACCAGGGTTAAAAGGTAATTGGATGTGCTTCCCCGCAGAGATGGGACTGAGGGGTAAGGTGTAGTGTGTGGAGGGGTGGTTTAGGGACAGGGGGAGAAAGTGGGCAGAAGGGTCATCCAGATTCGAAACGTTGCCTCTATTCTCTCTCCACAGGTGCTGTCAGAGCTGCTGAGATTTTCCAGCATTTTCTGTTTTTAAATAAAACACGAGATGGTTTTAGTTGAGTCTAATGGCCGTTTCTTAAAGATGCCATTTGTGTGCGCTTTCCACAAGTGGGAGTCTGTCACCAACATAACCAGAGTGGTTCTGTTAGATGACAAAAGTCCCCAAATCAAGGTGGCTCTTGTTCCACACCAGTTTATTAATATTCTTATCAATCTCCCAGGCCGCCACAACACACGCTTTGTGTTATTTCAAACTAAATGATTTAACACTTTCACCCTGCTTCCCTCCCACTCATGGAGAGTCAGCCCTCTCTCTCTCTCCCTTTCTGCATGTGGCTGCTCCCTCGCCTGGTGACTACGCCCTTCCCCGACCGACCCCGAACCTTTGAGCCCGCGGAATGTCAGTTGGCCGCGCTTACCTGGGATTTGCATATAAAGTGAGGCGAAAGCACACAAGTAAATAGCGGCGACGCCGTAGAGGAAGGCACCGCGAACAGCGCCCATCTCCCCCATCCTGAGGCGGCAGGCCTGAACTCAGCCACAACCACACACTGAGGAGAGGGAGGGGGAGGGTCAATACCACCAATACAAATTGACCCACAAATAATCCACCCTGAGCCACTAATCAACACTCCAATCAAGTATATCCATCTGTTATGAAACAAAACAACCTACTCAACAACGGGCGTTAGCGTTTTTCTATTTAAAAGAAAATTCAAAATATTCCCCCATTCTGAAAATGGATTGCTCTAAACCCTCCCACGTCGCTCCTCGGTTTGGCGTCTACCATCAGGGTGGAAGGGGGAAATAATATCTGCACATTTTTAATAGGTTTAGCGAATCAAACAGGTTATCTGAACGAAAATAAATTTCATCATAGCGCAATCTCGATATAATAGGTTCTATTCTGTGTACAATCCTCTCAAATTTCGTTTTCTCTCCTCTTTCTCTTTCCCCCCCTCCTCCTCATGGTCGGATGGTTGAGTCTATGCTGGGCATGCGCAGTCCAGGGTTGGTTCCTGAGCGGGAAAAACGAAAAATGGCGCCGGCCGCAAAATAACAGAAGCGGCGGAGACTCGGACAGCCGGACCCGGGACACTGGGAGAGTGCGGCGTAGCTGGACACGGGCTCTGGGTGGGGTGAGTTTTGTCCTGATATCTGAGCCCTGGGAGGCCGGTTTGATTTCGCTACCCCATCTCTCCGACTCTGATTCTATTTGTTGTTAAATATATATATATTTTTACTTCTCCCTGTTTTTTTCTCATTGCATTAATCGACAGTATTCTGGTTTTGAAGGAGGCTCAGCCAAAACTTTAACTCCTCTTCCCTCCAGCGGCGGATTGACCCACTTGTGACCATGGTCACTCACAGGATTGTCCCAATGTGATAAATCACGTAACAGAATTAGAGATGAAATTACAAGAAGACGTTCAAGGATTAGCGAAGAATAGGGGCGACACCCTGACACAGTGGTTAGCACTGCTGCATCACAGTAAGAAGTCTCACAACACCAGGTTAAAGCCCAACAGGCATCACAGTACCAGGGATCCGGGTTTTGATTCCCGGCCTCGGGTGACTGTCTGTGTGGAGTTTGGGTGTTCTCCCCGTGTCTGTGTGGGTTTCCTCTGGGTGCTCTGGTTTCCTCCCACAGTACGAAGATGTGCGGGTTAGGTGGATTGGCCATGCTAAATTGTCCCTTAGTGTCAGGGGGACCAGCTGGGTTAATGCGTGGGGTTATGGGGATAGGTGGGATTGTGGTTGGTGCAGACTCGATGGGCCAAATGGCCTCCTGCACTGTAGGATTCTATGATTCTAACATATGATAACAGGTGACAAATGCCTCTGTGCTCATATATCATACATCCATGTCAAGATACAAGACAATCACAAAATCACAAGGGAACAAAGTTCAGGATTAAAGATGAACTGTAGGATAATACAACATCCACAGAGCTTGAAAAGGCCAAAGCCATGACCGGATTGTCGAGCAACATCCAGGATCCATCCAGAGTTTCACCGAAGCCTTTGCACCTCTGCCATGTTGTTGTCCTGAAGCCCTGGTAAAGAGAAACCTACGCCCGGATGAGTAGTGAAGCCCCATCGCATCGGGTCAACTCCAGCCCTTCTTGGCGAACACTGATGACAAGACAAGATAAAAAAGGATTAAAGGATGAGCAGCACAAAAGCTTGCAAAAATGCACCTCTACTCCCACACTTACATCATATGAACCCCCATGCCTCCCCACAGAGTCTTCTTGGAAGACTTCAGTTGGCGTTAAAAGTGTAACTTGCTTCATCATCTGTTCAGACTACTCAGCTTTCGAAAAGTCACAGTCCTTGCTTGCCCTTGTTATGGTACCTGCTGATGAACTGATCAATTGTTTCCTGTGGCAATTGTCTGTCAGCCGTCAGCTCCAATTGGTGTATTCTAATGTTTACCTTTACACAAAGGTGATCCTTCAGCATCTTCCACAGCTTAAGAGGGTTCTTCTCATCCTCCACAGAAATGAAGTATCTATGCAACCCTTCATTTCTAATGGCTGTTCTTTTTCATTACTTTATCTGCGCTGTGAAATAAATCAGTAATGCAGCTTTCCCTCTATTTTTCATCTGCAGTTCAGATTTTCGTCAAGCTCCTATAGAGCCATAAAATCCCTACAGTGCAGAAAGGGGCCCATCGAGTCTGCACTGACTCTCCGAAAGAGAATCCCACTCAGGCCTTTCCTTATCGCCCTAACCCTGCACATTTGCCATAGTTAATCCATCTACCTTGACATCTTTGGACACTGAGGGGCAATTTAAAATGGCCAATCCATCTAACCTGCACATCCTTGGACTGTGGGAGCACCTGCAGGAAACCCACGGAGAACATACAAACCCCACAGTCACCCAAGGCCAGAATTGAACCTGCGTGAGGCAGCAGTGTTAACCACTGTGCAACAATACTGCCCTGTGACTTCCATTCCAAAGAGAGGCAGTTCAAACTGGATGATCAGGTCATCCTCTCAGATATTTTCTCGCTTTGCATGTTTTTTGTCTTTTATGTAGGAATGACATCTGAGGATGTCTTAATGGCCCTGCAGCTTTTCTGCCCAATTCAAAACCAACTACAGTGTGTCTTAACTGATTTGCTGCTAATCGCTACTAATCCAGCTATCCCACAAATCAAGTACTCGCTTCTAAAAAGTTTTGGCTGAAAATGGATTTTCAATGAATGTGGTAACTTGAGACCACAAATAAGGTAGTTGAATGTGTTGTTTAAAAGAAGGAACTCCTTACCGAAGTTTAACAATAATGCAGTAGATCTATGAAAACAGGAGCAACTAGCACACAGATCTTGCTTGCAGAACCCAAACTTGCAGACTGAAAAGCCCACCCAAGTCAGCGCATGCTCAGAATCCTCCACAGATGGCAGTCAAACAATTACATAAGAGAGGCTAAGAAGAACACTGTACTCAAAATGACACTCTGTAACACTCTTCTCTCTCTCTCTCTCTCTCTCTCTCTCTCTCTCTCCCCCCCCCCCCCCCACCCGCCATAACTTTTAACGCCCCCCATCAGGACAGAAATACAACGAATACAATGTCTTAACGATACAAGAGTCTAGCAGTAGCACTGGTGAATCTTGCATCGGTTGATTTGGAATCATTGGCAAGAGGTAGATTGAGAATCTGTATGTAAACCTTCCTCTTTCCTTCCCACTACAGAGTCAACTGGCAGACCTGGAACCCCACGAATGGCTTCCTGGTGATTGTCCACAGCTCAGTTGCTATTTGCTGTGGATAGACAGGGTGCTGACTCTGAAACTTTACCTGACTTGGGGTTGTACCACAAGCAAATGTGGTCTTGGAGTCTGTGATCAACTGTTCTGTTTTGAGTCTCACGACCCAAGATACAGGACCACCCAGTAACCACCTCTGGTTACCACCAACGTTTCTGATCATCCAGTTTGAATTGCCTCTCTTTGGAATGGAAGTAGCGTCATTCCTTCTGCTTCTCTTATCCCCTGCTTACTTTTGCTCTGAGATCTGGATGAAACAGATCAAGATGAGACTTCCGTCTTCTCCCTAACAGATTCCACTGGAGAGAGCCCAGTTGTGGATTGTGGCGTGATGTGGTACTGGGATAAAAATCTTGGGAGCATATCACCTGCCATTCTCTTCAATCCCTCCTTCACAGTTTGAACATCTCGCTCTGCCAAACCATTTGAAGCTGGATGAAACAACGTGCTACGCACTTGGTGTATACCATTCTCTTGCACACATTCCTGACACACCTCACTTGTAAACATAGTGCTGTTACCTGAAACAAACAAACCTGGTAACCGGTGAGTTGTGAAAATGTGATGCAGCTTCTCAATTGTCACAGGAGCTGTAATATTACTCATGGTATGTGCTTCCAACTATTTCGAATGCGTATCTATGACAACCAAAAACATGTGGTTCCTGCAAAGTCCACATGCAATCTGGACCACAGCCTGTCAGGCAACTCCCAAGTAGAACCACGCAACGTATCTAGTTCATCCTTGAACATGCCCTGATACCTTGGTCACCGTTGTGTGCTTGATCTTGTCCCAGTTCAATGGAATTTTGCTGAATCAATCATGTCTTAGCAAACCCGGCCCCTTCCCTTTCACCACAAGGAGGTGTGTTCTGGCATCTTGCCTGTTATATGCAGTATGGAGTTCCAATGTCCAAAGCAAAGGTATGGACTCTCCGGTGAATGTCCAAAGACTAATCTCTGCATATTGCACATTTCTTGTAATATGTTGATTGAGTTTATTTGAAAACTCCAACTGATATATGTACACATTACAAGGTAGCTCAACAAACAGGTACACTCGAGAGATTCAACAACTTCCATTTGTCACATCAACACCTCTAACCACTCACCCAGCACTAACTGTCTGCTGGTCACGTGCTACTTTACATCTTGACTTCATGAACATTTACATATTCTCTTAAAGTGATATCAAAACAGGCATCATGTGATGTAACTCACAAAGAAAAGATGCACGATATATTAGAGAGCAGCCTTTTAACAT